>NW_022170738.1:990339-1139947 GCF_008802855.1 Photinus pyralis
AAAGAGATTCCTTTCCTGAGTGTCAGTTCTGAACGCGTATTTTGGTGAACGAGAATTGTGGGCATTATTGACAACTATTTTATATTTGTCGCGCCATACGATACGATATTGTCAGTACCAAATTGGCTGGATATTTTGTCGCTTTATTTGGGATTTGGATAATTTGGCGATAAACAATTGAAATATTGAACACAAAATTAAAAATTTGCACAAGTGGTCTCTAAAAGTTGGAATTTGGATTTCTTGGCCGGTCCCTTAAAAAGCGTAGTATAAAAGGATTCATTTGCGCCTCGGTTCGCCTAGAAGTTCAAGCTGGCAAAGTGAGTAAGCGAGACTCCCAGATCAGAATAAGTCCCTCCATTCCGGTGCCGCTGGGGGAAGGAGGGGGTTTTAAACGACTCATTTTTCAGTTTTTCGCTTTTAACTCGAAAATGGTGCGTTACAGTGAAAAAGTTCTTCAGTACAAAATGAAAGCTTATTTAATTTGCTACAAGTTTGGTTATATACATTTTTTCGAAAACCGAACCGTTTTATGGTATTAATGTCCTCGTACCCATCGAATACAACTGCACAATTGGAAGAATAGTGATTTATTATATATGAAGCATACTGCTCACAGATGAAAGCGAAAGCGGTCCCAACATTCCACTTGACTCTGTGAAGGAGAAAGCCACCGTCCACTACAGTGTAAATCGTTTTGAGGTTCACTGCATCCATGCACACAGGGAAAGCCCCATAGAGAGCAGATTTCTTCGTTTTCCTGAAGCATCCTTCGTGGAATAGAGTCATGGGGTATGGAGATAACTCGTACTTCAACAGGTTTGGATTATAGGGATGTTAATGCTGTACAGGTTTTATTGTGACGATTTTCCCCTAAAATGACCGGGGGAGGATTTAGAAGCCAAAAATATACAAAAAACGTGAGTGAAAAACAATTTTGTTTAGAAATTCCCACCTTTCCGGAGCCGGTAGCACGAAAACGTCGAAAACGGTTCAGTTTTTCGTAAAGATGTATATAACCAAACTTGTAGCAATTTTAATAAGCTTTCATTTTGTACTGAAGAACTTTTTCACTGTAACGCACCATTTTCGAGTTAAAAGCGAAAAACTGAAAAATGAGTCGTTTAAAACCCCCTCCTTCCCCCAGCGGCACCGGAATTTGGAGGGACTTTATTTTTTCTTGTTCAGGGAACCTCTCCCTACACATTTCTGAAAAAATTGGAACTAGTATTTTTAGTTCCTCTGATTTTCCTATTTTGACTGGACTATTAACGTGACGTTTTAACAAGTGACGTACCTATATCTATTTTTGACGGTGCCCGAATAAGTCTCATCTAAATTAATCAAGTTGCGCCTGTTTATGTATTTCTCACTCAACCCACTTTATTATAAAAAATTGTACCAATAGCGTCTATTAATAGGTACCTATACTGTATAAGTACAGAGACCCACTGGTCCATAATATAATAGGGGAGCCTAATAGGGGATTTTGGGATGCATACTCAAGCGTCAGATTAATATAAAGGGAGGGATACCTACCTATCACACCCTGCTGATACCTCCACTTACATGAACCCTTAATACGTAGGATCTTGAATCTAAGGCAGTTCATCAAAATAGTAAAAGAATTATCGTAAGGTGGAATGAGTACGTGTTCAAAAGTGTCCATTTCAATAATCTGACTGAGAGCGTGACCTAAAAGGAGTGGGAAAGTCACAAACTTGCAAATAAACCTTACCTTTGCATTCTCTCGAGCGCGTTAGATTTGTTTTATTTTTGAAAATAATCGTTTTTCAAGTTCAGTGCATTCAGCAGTTAAAAGAATGACAGTTGGTGGCTGAGATCGTACGGGGTCGTGTCCCGTCCCGTTTTTTACCCTTTTGTAGAGCGTCCCCCACCATACAAACCGGTAGATTAACATACCTCCAATATTAGAGACACATGTGGGGCATATACTATCAATGTATGACGCGCTCGAGTATTTTTATGTGACTATTTTTTATATACCTATTACTAAAAACCAGCAGTAGATGCCCCCCCACCGGTGGAGAGATGTACATTATATTTATATAACTGTTGTCTATTTATCTGTACCATCTAATCTACAAAGTTCGATAGGCTCCTACATCGCTCGAGCACAGACAACTATAGTTTATGTTGTCTGTGGCTCGAGTAAATCTCCACTGATTAGCAATCGTGGACTCCCCTACTATGTACTTATAAGGCTTTTATAGTCGCTTCATTTTTTGAGATTCCATGAACACCAGGAGAGGGTAAGAATTGATGGATCTAGGAAGATTTTAGATATATATGCATCAAGCATAACGAAGAATGAGAACACCCACTTTCAAGAGACTTCATGCTGTGGTATACGGATGGTTCAAAACAAAAAGACCCCAGGCCCCAACTGTCGCATATCTGTACCCCTGATGGGTAAAAGTCTCATGGACAGTCTTTCAAACTGTGATTTATGCAATTCTGCACTCTCAAAAATCTGGATACGAGGAAAAAGGGTGCAACAATTGATGTTCTCATCAATCACTTCTGAACTAGCCTGGAAGTGCATTACTGCATGGCAATTTTAACCGTGTTACCGATTTATAGTGGGTTCCAGGGCATTTTATTAGATATTGCAGGCAGACTTAGTGCCCTATTTATGTCAAAAGGTCGAGTTTTATTCTAAAACAGTGAGAAGAAGCAATTCCCCACTGGAACATACCACATGTATAGTAATTTATCCAGGATTTGCTGCAGAAAGTCAAGGACGTTACAGCCCTCAGCATCTTATAGGATGCTCAAAGTTGAAACTGAGCATGTCCTATTCTATGTGACTGTGATGCAACCACTAGGCATATATGTAATGTCTTCGGTAAGAACAAGTTCACCCCTCATAAAATAAGGGAAGATTTTATATGCTCTCAATGATCTACTCTAGTACCAAATCAGGGCAGTCATCCTGATGGGATTAGGGTATCAAGTCTGACCCGATTTAAAAATACGCATGTAAACGTTAATATCGTTATTTATTATACCATCACTAAAAAATAGTACACGATCACAAGATCGTCAATGGAAATACAGCTTATAAACAACAGTGAAAATTATCTCCTTAAAGTAACCTATAAATTTCACGTGCCCCTAATTATCGTTCAAGAATCGAAGCACAATTAAAACTGGAACTGTTACGCAGTCATTCGAAGACACTTTATACATAAGCGATGTCGAAATTTAATAACCGAAGAGAATATCCGACAATAGAAATCATGTACTCGAATGCTGACTTGGTGTTAAACCGCCGCTGTGTTCGGGACTGTGCTTTTGCTTTTTTCGTTTCTTCTCCTTTTTCCTTTTTTTCCTCTCTTTATCGTCGTCGTGCCGCTTCTGCTTTTTATGCTTCTTCTCGTGAATATCTTGTCCTAAATCTGTAATCTGCGTTTCTTGGCTCGGGGGACCTCCCTCTTTGTGTTTATGTTTCTTATGTTTATTTTTATGCTTCTTTATTGGCATTTGATTTATATACCGATATTGCTCGGGTAGCTAAAACATAATGTGATAAAATATGGTTTCGGGTAAGTGAATTGATTTGTACCGGTCCCGGATGTAAACGGAATCCATCAAGCTGTGAACTGGTCAATGGTAACAACTCTTTGCCTCCGATCGGAGGTTTTTCTATAACTGACCTAAGAGAGCTGTTGTCTTGTGCGCCTGGCGAATCGATAACACCGGGTAGTGTAGGTAAGAAAGAGGATAACGCTTCTTTTAACTTTTTGCCGCTGAACTTCGTATATGAATGTTCGAGGCCATAATAGGCCATCAAATTGGTCGCTCCAGTTAATTCGGAATCTCCTGAAAGTAACCGACAGTAAGAAGGAAGTTTAACGGTGGGTATAGGTACCTGGAGGTTCCTTCATTAAGTAGAAGGGCCCACTCGGGACAATGGAAGGGTTCTTTCCCAGCAAAATCGTCGTTTTTAATGTTCCTGAAGAATCCTGACGAGAAACAACAGGGGATCGAGCCCCCCTTGGAGATGATTTCGGTGAATATTGTTCTACTTTCCGAAACTGTTCACCCATCATCTTCTACGACCATCCTTACGCAAAACTAAATTTAGGGATCATCCTGTACAACCATCAAAACAACTACTAAACTTTCTAAAAACGTATTTTCATATTTTGTAAACACCACACGTCATAAAAAGGCAACTCTCATACGTTTTCCAAAAATGTCTACTGGCGACGTTTTCACAATTTTATATTAATTTTTATATAAGTTAAAGCAGTAACCATAATCAGCGTATTTTTGTCTGAAAATGAAACAAATCAGTGGCGTAGTACTGTAGTGGGGGCAAGGCTAACAGATACCAGTGGCGTAGATAGTACCGAAGATTTCAGAAAATTTGAAAAGTATATCGAATTTTATAACAGATTTATACTTAATAGCAATAGCTGTACAGTGACTCAATTTAGAACAGTGGTGATACCCGGGTATCTCTTTTTTGATTGGTCGTTGGTTCCGGTCGCCATATAGGGGCTAAATTGCTATACTTTTGGTATAGAAGTTTATGCGGTATTTTGTGTCTTTGAATTAAGAGAAATTACCACTGGAATACTTTAATAATTCCAGATATTCAACATAGCTAAACATTGTAGTGACACTAAACTGCGATTGTTCAGAACTTTAGCTACTATGAGGAACAAATTAAAGTGTTCACGTAAAACACTTTTTTGGCACCGTAGTTTTCAATCTTCTCTTGCAAATAAGTAAATGAAGATACCTTCGAACACGTAATCCTTTAGTTTTGGAGCAGTGGAAGACTGGGTGCACTTTTTTGAATGAGTACTTACCTTAACCATTTTGATGAGAATTAGAGTTTCGACAAGGAAAGGGTGAGTTTTGTTTACCTTTATGAAAGATTAGGAGGCACAAGAGAAGTTTTCACCTTTTTCTTGCAAATAAGTAAAGCAAGATAACCTCGTACATGCAGCAACCTAAAGGTGACCATATGAAACACTTTGTAATGTCTTACTGTTTTATTAAAAATTTAACTTCTTTTTACCTTAGAATTTGAATCTGATATAGTGTAACTTAAAGGTTCAAATTTTATTAACAGAGGTGGTATTAAAGTAGGTACGTAATATTATTTACCTACCATAGTAAACAAAGAATTCGAAAGTGTGACCCACGAAGTAGGCATTGTATAGAAGGCATTATTCATTCGCTCCGTCAGCGCGCGTATGAACTTGGTAATTTATACGCCAAAATTAGCGGTACGAATTTGTGATTTAAGAGCGGTTGGTCCTATAGTTAAGGGCTAGGTGGATTAAAAAAGAAGAGTGTACGTAAAGAAGTGTACTGGAAAAAGTTTACTTTACAAAGCATTAAAAAATTTGGGTAAGAAAACGTATTTGCTCTCCATCGACGAAAATATAAAACCTTCCATTAATGGGCGAGCGTTGTCACCAGCCCACGATTATTTTGGAATATTTACGAAGGACGCTATTAAGTGAATTTGGAGAGGTGAGAGGAGTACGCGTCGAACTTTAAGTCCCACGCCATAATTCGTAGACTGCAACTCGATCTGGAATAGCGCCAAGGAGCTCGATCATTAATTAAGGGACTCTATTATCTTTCATTATCTACGTTTTGCATAACTGCATGTGGACTAACGGTAATTAATCTAAACGCGGGTCGATCTGGGACAATTTTTTTTTCGGGCCTCAAAAAAAGACAGTTATTACCTTCCTTTTTTACCAAAAATCGACTGCACCAACATTTCTCGGGAAAACACTTCTTCTTATTAATTTTGGTGCGTAGAATCCAAAACAATCCGTACTTTTTCGATCAGACTTCTCAATCAAAAGTTATAGGCTAGAAACCAATTTCGAAAGAAAATTCAAAGGGCTGTAACTTTTGAACTATAGTAGCCCAATCTTGGAACTGTTTGAAATTATCGATTCTACCGGTCGATCTGAGACAATTTTTTTTTCGGGCCAAAAAAAGGCAGAGTGTTTAACCTTCCTTTTTTACCAAAAATCGTCTGCACCAAAATTTCTCAGGAAAACACTTTTTCTTATTAATTTTGGTGCGTAGAATTCAAAACGATTCGTACTTTTTCGATTAGACTTCTCAAAAAAAAGTTATAGACTAGAAACCTGTAACTTTTGAACTAGTAGCCCAATCTTGGAACTGTTTGAAATTATGGATTCTACAGGCCACATTCTATAAGAAAATTGTTTTTCCGGGTCGATCTAAGACAATTTTTTCTTCGGGCCTCAAAAAAAGGCAGTGTGTACAACCTTCCTTTTCTACCAAAAAACAACTGCACCAAGAATTCTCGGTAAAACACTTTTTCTTATTAATTTTGGTGCGTAGAATCCAAATCAATTCGAACTTTTTCGATCAGACTTCTCAATCAAAAGTTATAGACTAGAAACCATATTTCGAAAGAAAATTCAAAGGGCTGTAACTTTTGAACTAGTAGCCCATTATGGCGATTTAACTCGTGTATTGGGAACAGATACTTTATTAAAATCGTCAAAAATCTAGGTATAGGTATACCCTGTCCTTTGGCATTCTAAAAACGCTATGACGCAAAGGAATAGGCTATAATACAGGAACGAAATGTTTAATTTTCGAGTTTCGTGGTTTACTCCTTTGACAGCGAAAGGCACAAATCCCAAAATGTTTATAGCCTTGCCTGAGTTTTTGGAATCAAAGCAGAATACAGTGACTTTATAGAGACAGTGGCCACAATAGAGTGTCTAATTTTTGATTGGTCGTTGAGATCGGTCGCCATTTTGCGTCAAATGTCACGTGTTTCCGGTAATAGATATGTCACGCGCATTCCCGCGCTTCTATAAACGTCACTGGTTGACAAATTTGAAGTACAGGTGCCATGATATTCCTACAAGAAATAGTATCATGACAGATGACAGCCTGACATTATCGACTTCTGTAGTCAAATGGCAGCGTCTGGGGATGAAAAATGTGTGTTTCAATGGCCGTGAATTCAGTACCTAATTGTATTTCCGCGTGCAATTAGCATTGGAGGACAAAGGCATCGAAAAATAGCTGAAAACGAACCTGGCGGAACCTAATATGTGTGACAATGGGGCAGCAATTGAGGATATTGTTGTGAAACGCGATACCATATTCGACTCGCAGTGCAATAGCCCATCGAACAATTTCTATGAGTTGGATTCAGCGAAGAGATTATGTTGACGAGGCAGAGTACCCACTGATCTGTGACCTGTGGGATGATCAAAAAGTGTTTTCAATTACTTACTCAATGGTAGCGAAAATGATAATTATACGTGTTTTGCTTAGACCAATTATTTTGTAATAAATAGATTGGAGAGGAATTGTGTTTTATTTAATAAGTGTAATAATCCGTTCTTCTTGATATTACTGTCTTTCCATTTTCTTCACTTGCAAAGATATTCAAAATTTTACATTGAATAAATGTTCTTAATTCTGATATTCAGTCCAATTGTTATAAATTTTCATCTAAAAAGGAAAGATGTTCTCATAATACTTGTAGGGGTTTGTTTCTTACTAGAAACAACCAAATTCATATTCATATTTAGTTTTCATATCGCTAATTGTACTAATAAAACGTTTAGAAAATAGTCGTTCACAATATGTGTAACGCAACCACCGCTGTGTACACCACACATGCCTACGTGTATTGTGTGTTGCCAACTTTTGACGCGAAATGGCGGCCGAACTCCTATTGTCGCCACTGTCTCTATAAAGTCACTGTAAAGCAGAATACATTGTGCTGACATCTGTCTTTATTATTGGGGACTAACATTTTATCGCTAAATGCAGGACACTTAATTACCACCATTATTTTAGTTGGAACTTACACCTCAAAGATGTCGCCACACAAATTTTGTAATGTACTTTATGAAACTAACGTTAGATGTCAGAGCGCAGTTTTTAAAAACCATAGATGTATGAAGTTTTAAACTCAAATGCATAATGAATGTTTATTTACAGTAAAAAATTAAACTTTGTTATCATTCCTTTTTCGCTTACAGGTTTAAATTAGGGAACTGGCTACTGGGAGTGACAGGAAATCGTCAGACTCAACCTTTGCGGAATATGATACTGTTCGCTCTGGGTCGTGCAATCGAAGACATGTAGTTCTCGATGGATGAGAAACGTTAGCATTGAATTCAGACAACACAAATTGAAAAGGGAAATGCTTTGTAACCAAAACAGGAGGACACCGTGGAGAACTCGCAGAAAACCCATTCTAATGCAATTCAAACTTCTCAAGGTTAAAATCGGAATGATTACATGATTGCAGCAGCTGGCGATGGTGCGAAGCTATTCTTTAAAGAATTGAGCCTAGAGTTTATTTGATAGAACTATGGTTATAGAAACGGTAGGGAAATTGGCAGCGAAATAAGGCAAAAGCGTTACGCAGTTTGCAATCACGAAAAAATGTGTTGTTTGTGCGATCTTCGTGTGAAAGTTGTTGTAGAACGGTTCAGTTTAATGTACCTGTTATTGAAATTGTTCTTCCAAGGGCTTTAAATAAATTCCTATGCATAAGAAGTTACGAATTGCAAAAATAAATATTTTCTGTTCATTGAGCATGATGTGTTGCCTACAAACCAGGCTACACAAATATCGAGTGCCCATATTCAAATTAGGGATTTGCTTGAATCTCCCCAATCTGCCGTTTTTATTGAGGGTAAAGAGGGCCTCGACGAAGGAATGGCCCAGGGCCCCGAAAAACTTAAAAACGGCACTGCATTTAAGGAATAATAAGTGCAACGTTGCTATTAATCGCATAAATTCAAATAAAATTTTAAAAGAAAGTGCGTACGTGGCGACATCTCAACTAGACTTCTAAAACTATAATTGATAGGAAGTGTGTGGATTGCCATGGAGATGGCGCACTAGTACTTATTGTATTTAATCTATCTATTCAAAAACCGGGCCTTTAAACTACAATTGCGCTACAGATCTTGCAAGACTCCGTACATTTTGAACTGCCATTTATTCAGACTTCTCAATCAAAAGTTATAGACTAGAAACCAATTTCGAAAGAAAATTCAAAGGGCCGTAACTTTTGAACTAGTAGCCCAATCTTGGAACTGTTTGAAATGATGGAATCTACAGGCCAGATTCTATTAGAAAATAAATAAATAAGGCAATTCGGGTATACTTCCTAATTGTTTTGGGGGTAACCATTTTGCGTTGTGTCGATTGAGATTGTTCGGGTCGCGTTGCAACAACTACCTACCTTTTTTGCAACCGATTCTATGTGGCAAATCCACTCATCGAAGCTTTACAATACTTACCTGATAATTAGGAACATGCTCATTGTTAATTTGATACTCTAATTTTGTAATCTCATCCAACACGTCTAAAAATTTTGCCTTTGTCCTTCAGGGTTTCATATCATAATTCAAAAATGATTAACTTTTTCCGTTGTATTTAAATCGCGACTATTACTATATAATCGTTGGATACGTGCGAAATATTGCACTTTTTTGAAGTTAAAATACTTAATAATTGCTGTTTTGATACCATTCTAAATAAATAAGTATACGATTAAGTACGTTAGCTAACAATCTGCAATGTGAAAACGAGCGCGCAACAATATGATTTGTGCTATTTGTAAAATGTGATAACTAATCCGGCTCGAAGGACCAAATGTTTCTGAATAATAATGGACTGTAGTTTTGAAATTACCATCAAAGCAATAAAATAAAATTATTATCAATGCCTTGATCTCGTTCAAAGCAGGTATAGGGAAAATGAGGGACAAGTTGACAATCATACTTATGAACTATGCAGGTATAGTGACAGTTAAGGGAACAAATCACCCTGTTACGCACAGGTAATATATTTTAAAACGTCACGAAATAAAATTACTTTTAATAAGGGCAATAGCACGCACGCATTCTATATTGGCTGGGTCTTTCTCAATGGCGTGTGGTACTATTCTTTAAAATAAAACTAAAGTGTAACTGCCTACCTATACGGGTTTGTTTCTCCATTAATGATTTACATGTGATTCCGACTCTTAGAAAAGTGACAAACTGCAGTAACAAATCGAGAGATATTTATTATTAAAGATTTTACTAGTCGTACTTAAATAAAAAAAATTATACATTAGGTTTTCCTTAAGGACTAAAAATTACCAAGTAAGATATTACAAAAACTAATATGGCTGAGGACGATCCCGACCTTCACCACCATCCATTCCACCCCTGTAACAAGCAACATAAAATTAGTTATGTTTTAAAGCTATCGAAAAGTAGTGTTTCTTCAGACAGGATACACATTCAGGAAACATCCAGTGTGCGTTTTATAAAGAACTTGTTATACCCTTTTAATAAAATGATCAACAAATGCCAGAAAAATGTTCTGGTTATTGTTGAGAAAAGGGATATGATTATATGGAGTTTCGTTTTACCTGCCACCTCGACCTCCAAAACCACCTCTGCCCCTTGGTGGCCCAGAGCGTCCTCCGCCGCCACCCATGGGTCGACCACCATCTCTGTCTCCTCTAAATCCACCACCACCTCCTCTACCGCCGCCCCCACCACCTCGTCTATCGCGTCCTCCAAATGACGAACCGCCACGTCGATCGCCGCCTCCACCTCCACCGCCCGAACCTCCTTCTGGTTTAGGCGCACTGCATCGATTACATTGGTTGCGCCACGCGAAGTTAGTATTGCCGCAATCTTCACTGGGACATCGCCAGTCGCCCTCCCTACTCTCTCTGTCTCTAAATCCTCCACCGCCACCTCCATCTAGAACAGCAAACATGTAAACCAAGCATTTTAATAAAAATCACTCACCGCGATCGCCTCCACCTCCTCCGCCGCCACGTCTGGGGCCACCGCCACCGAATCCACCACCTCCGCCACGTCTTCCACCGATTCCGCCGCCGCCCCAGTTATCTCTTTTGGTGGCCAATTGCACTTTAATACTGCACCCTTTGAACTCTTTACCATCAAACCATGAAATAGCGGATTCGGCAGCCTTTGTATCATCGTATGTTACTGTCGCTTCGCCTTTTGACGCGCCTGTAGCTTTGTCTTTGTATAACCAAATCTTGGGCTTCTGCGTTCTTTTGTCCAACTGCATACAAAAAGGAAATTAGAATAGTATATTGAAAGACAAGTGTTACAATGCGACCTATTGTAATACGACTATCTTGTGGCACGAGTGGCGATGCGAAGCGTAGCCACGAGTGTCCGCAAGATAGGAGTATTACAATAAAGCATTGTAACACGCGTTTTTCATACTATTTTTTCTATTTCGGTGCTTTAATTTAATTAAAAAAATCATTATCAGAAACTATAGGGAACATTACAACTAACATGTTTTATGTTGGGAACACTTTTTATGCCGTTAAGTTTTAGGTTGGCAGCGTAGTAAGACTGACATTTTGAAGTTCAAACAAGTACCCAACGAAGTACTTACTTGTACTAACTTAACTAGTAACTGCCAACTTAAGAGATGAGTTACCAAAAAAAAACGACTATAATCACTGTCTTTGTACAACTGTTTTCAAAACAGTTGTACAAAATCATCATTGTGACACCGAAATAGAAAAAAGTTTTTGTTATTGAATTTATGAATAAACAAAACGAATTCAGTGATACTGTCGCAGATACAATAATCTAGAGCTGGCAAAAGAGACTTCTAGTAAATAGGTAAATCTGCATAATTCTATTGCGAACTTCAAAATGTTCATTAGACATTGAAGGTCTAACCACAAAGTGCGGTTCGCTTGAAGTAAGAGAAACAAACCTTAATAACTCCAATCGATCCAAAATGTTCAGCAATTTCCTCTTCAGATATATCGGTATTCATACCAGAAACAAAGATTGTATCCTGTTGCACGATCATCTCGCCCGATCCACTACTGCCGCCTCCTATAATTAATATAATGCAAATAAAAAAGTAAGGGCGAAATGTTTACTTAAGCTATAACTCTAACCCAATCAAAAATCTAATTACGTAGAGCAAATGCTCAAAACCGTACCAGATAAAGCGGGATTGCTTTGCTATTGTTTTTGTACTACTCTCCCAATTACCAAAACAAAACTTTTATCGTTAAACAAAAATGAATCACCATGTTCATTACACCCTAATTTCGGTTATATAAAGAATATGAAAGAGCTGTTACCAGGTTTAGACTTGATTCTTTAGTCCTTATTACGCGTTTCTACCCTAAATGAAAAAAAGTACCCGCAAAATGTTAAGCTTAAGATTCTAAGTTAAGGACCAAATAACCAATTCTAAATTTGTTTACGGAACCACCTAGTTCAATTGAATACAAAAAGCCATTCGGACTTCAATCAGAAGCTACCTTTATACCATCTTTGTTTTAAACAAGTGTCACCGGCTGTAGCCATTAGTTGTGTAATAAAACACACTCTCTTTGCAACTTTAACACCATAATCTGTACCTCAAAAGCCAAATTTGTGTAATAAACATGTACTCTTTTGCAGTAATAGCGTAACAGTCATTAACTAATACCTTTAGACAATATCCAGTGGGGACATAGACACGCCCACTATGACACCAATCAAAACTCTCGGATTAAAAATAATCTAGACCTTTGTAAAACTGTAGTTTGATCCCAATTTTACATATCCCAGTATGCAAAGCTTAACCCAGATTAAAAAAACCAATCCAATAAAAGTAATGTACGCTGCTGGTCACAATTTAAAAATACTGCCTGTTCGGAACTTATTAATTAATGGTTTCACCCTATGGAAATGACCGTCAGTGCAGAAGGCCATGTTACAATGACCACCAAATTAATTAAACATCGCTGATGAAATTTACATTGTATTACAAGTCAATTAGTCTGGCTTCATGTCATGTAAGTACTACGATTATCAAGATTCTATAGTCAGAAAAAATGTGGACACAAAATAAACCGAAACACCTACATAATTAGTTATTTAATTGTGAATCGTGTACCAGAAGTGGAATTTGATTTTGTTTTAACTTGAGAGCTCTAACACAAAAAATTTACTTGTACTTTCCAGTCAAATTTTAATAAACTGCCCCCCTATTTGTTTATTATCGTAAAAAATGTGTGTTACTCTTTGTTCGAAATTTGTAGAGAAAATACGCAAGTTTTTATGGAATTACCAATTGAATACGATTTTAGACATCACGCAATATGACAACATGTCCGATTAGACCATACATTTGCTTTAAAAGGTTATGTTAAGGTTAGGTAAATTTCAGACTGTTCTTCATGTACAGAGTGAGATAATTTATATCACAATCAGGAAATTGGCAGACACACTTGCATGTAACTTTTAGTAAAAACAAAAATAAAAAATACCCAAGCAGCTCTTTCATAATATAAATAAATCAACAAGAAACCATAAAATGCACCAGATGCATATCTGGCGCTTTTACCTTTATTAAAACCACCTCTGTTCCCACCGCTAAAACAGAAGGTAAACGATCAGTAGTTGCAGACACCAAGCAAGGGGGTGAAACGCATGTTGCCATTTTCATACCCAAGAGTACACATAAAAAATCTTCTTCTGAAAGAGTTTTTTGTAAACTGTTCTGTAAGCGTCAGTCAGTCTTGTTCGGTCAACCTGTATTTACAATTTACAGTTCACCCTAATTAAATACCCTTACAGATCATTGGAAAGATTGATAAAACAGAATATAAATCAAAAACGTTTAAGAAATCAATTTACAATGCAATTTAAACTTTACAAAAAAAAAATATCCCCAAAAATAGTCATGTCGAACAAAATGAACCTGCTGAGAAACCATTTAATACATATTAATGATGTATATTTAGACCATATGTTTACAAATAGAAACCATGAAAGTTATATACATATATCAATGCGGCATTGGGTACCTACTCTACGAAGCAAGCTCATTCAAAAACCCCCCAGGGGGGTTTTAAAATGATTGCCAAACATACACTGAATATATGTATATAAGTATGTAAAATGCAAACGTTGATTAACTTTGCTTGTTTGACCTGCACGGTACGCTTACCACAAACATAACCTCAAAAGTATAAAAGAAAAATAAACATATACGCAAACCCTTGTTGTTTTCAACTGCAGATGCTAATACAACCAACTGCAGTGAATGCAAAACCAATCAAGCACAGTCGACTGTAACACTTAATTTCACTTCTCGCAAAGAAGCTAACCAGAATCTTCAGAATAAACAGTATTGATAACTTACCCAAAGCCTCCTCTCATCCCTCCACTTTTGCGATCATCGCCACCGCCACGACTACTGAAGCCGCCAGATCCACGACCGCCCCCTAAATCAGGTCATTAGCAAAGAAATCGGTTACAAGATACACTGCGCTTACCTCCATACCCACCCCCTCCATAGCCTCCACCACCGCCTCCGCCGTAACTGTCATTCCCTCCATAGCCGTTTCCACCTCCGCCTCCACCGCCACTACTGTAGCCGCCGTAACCACCACCTCCGCCTCCGGAATTGTAACCGCCCGAATTTCCTCCGTAGCCACCTCCGCCTCCTGCACAAAGGAACGAAACAAGTATTAGATGACCTATTTGAACTTTGTTTCAGTGGCTGTAAAAATGGGAGACACCCTGTATAGCAAGATGGCAGGTGCATCCACAGAAAACAATTTCCCTCCAAATACCTACATGCAACAATCTTTTGTAAATGCTGCATGCAAATTTGAATTTGGCGCCAATTTTATACCAGGGAAAAAGGATTGCATCTTTCTGCAATTGTTACTAGAGATAGAATTCCTAACCTTTAAACATTGCGACAAAAGATCTACGAAGACAAGCCGCAGCATTGTCTATGTCATTTCGTGCGAAAATAAAGAAACTACGCACCTTGCGAAGAGCCGTAGCCGCCACCACCGCCGCCGCTATCGCGGTTTTGAGTCCACGATCCCCCTTGATTTCCGTAATTGCCGGATGACGCCTGTCCGCCATAACCTCCTCCGCCCTGATTGCCACCAAGCGAGGGTGGTGGTTGTGAATAATTGCCGTAACCGCCACCGCCACCTCCTCCGCTAGACTCGTACGAGTTGTAATCTGCCATTATAGTAAACCAAGCGGTTTCTCACTGAAAAAACAGTCCACCATGTTGTAAGGGGTTTATCATGACGAAGTAAATACACGTATAATTACAAAACGTGGGACGATTATTAAATTAAAAAATAAAGTTAACCAGCTCCAAAACGAGCAAAATATAAGAAAAACGTGTACTCACCAATTTATTGATAATAAAGTTCGAGTAACACCGGTCTTACTTGCCCAAGTACGCGGTCAATAATGGCGTGTCCGTGTAATAAAGCAAGCCGGATATGATGTCGCGCTTGAACTACGAACAAACAAATCAAGCGGCTATGTGATTGGCCGTAGCACTTTCGCCGGAAATACGTCGGCGCGTCTCTCTGTGACGTATTTCAAATCTCAACCGTTTCGAAACCGGAAAAACAACTTAAGGAGCAAAGTGTATCGCACTTAATGTGATATTAATTTATATAAATAACAACAAATTGTAGAATAACTTAAAGCGTAATTAATAGGGTCATTATCTAGTAGATATTTTTGACTACGCAGTACGTACATTCATTGTCCTTGGAATACCGCATACCTGTCGCTTAGGCAACCAACATATCATTTACGTATTTCGTTTTACCTTTGAATTTAAAATTATTATATTCAAAGGTTTTACCAATGGTTTTACTTTGCTTTTTAAGTGGTAAAGAAGTTGTAACACAGATTAAAAGTGGTTGCACAGCGAGTTCATGCTTTTGGATGTTCTATCCGTTCATCCGTCCATCTGTATACGCGATACCTCGGGAACGATTTCGAATTATTCAGTTTTAAGTCATAGGTAGACAGTCTACCTGATTAAATTTTGGTCATTTGGACTTTCTATCGGTCCGTCTGTGTACATGATACCTCCGTCTGCTTATGTAGATACTGACGAACGGTTTCGAATTTTCAATTCTGTTTTCAGTATTCTGCTATAAGAAAGACTGATTACAATTTCAATCACCAAGGAGCTCGTTAGCTATATTTGTTAGCGCATTTTTGCAAAAATTTTTTTTGTAAAAAGTACCTAGCTTTTAATCTCACTTTGGCTGGCTGGCTGGCCGGCTGGCTGGCTGGCTGGCAGTAAATGCGCGCCCGTAGAAAAACGCTTGTAAAAAGACAAGGAGTGTACATGTAACTATCGGGGCCGTGTAATTAAGAACGTTAGGGATGGGGCTACAAGATTTGGAGTCGACGACATCTGGACGCCATCCCCGAGCGTATTATACTAACCTGGAGATTTTTCAGTTTTTATCTATCTTCTTCTACAGTTTTTCTCCGATTGTTTCAAATTGGTGTCTTCGGGAAGATCTTGTCAACGCGCACAACTCCTGCGTGGCGGAATTTTGTTTTTTTTCCTAGGGGCGAAATAAACCACCTTTTGCGCGGCGCGCTTCGTGGGGTAGTCGACTTTGGGCGCCCAAAAGTTTCTTACAGCGCGAATCGCGGTCTCTCTTTCTCGTGTCACTAATAGAAGGTCGAGCTATGTGAAGTACCCAAAAGTTGAATACGATTTTATGCCGGGATTTTAGCGAAATCTACCAAAATGTGAATTACGAATGAACGGGACGTCGGAACTGTGTATCGACAAAGGGAATGTGGTAACCCCCGACGAGATCTTACTGATGGTGGAGTCGAAACTTCAAATCCGAATTGTTGCGGGTGATCAGAAGTGGGTGTCGACAAAGGGAATATGGTAACCCCCAAAGGATTTTACTGATGGTGGAGTCAAAACTTCAAACGCGAATTGCGAGTGCACGGTAGGTGAGAAAATGGTACCGACAAAGTGAACGTGGTAGCTTTCGGCAAGATCTTATTGATGGTGGAGTCAATATTGGCACAGATCTACATCAATACACAGATTGCTAACCTTATGCATACACAGATTGCTAACCTTATGCATTTTTTGGGAAACAAATTTAGGTATACTTAAAAGCGCCCTCTATTGCGGAGCAGTATATACATGTGTCGTTTAAAACTGTAATATGACGCTTATGGATTTATGTGTTAGATGTCGCTGAAACAAAATTAAAGCGCTAGTTTGCACAATTCGAATTCCTTAATATACGTATTATTACCTTCGATCATACTGTATGATCGAAGATTATTACAGTGGTATGATATGATAGGAGTGTACGTTGAGCCATAATTGTTTAATTTAACACTGGAGCTACTCATTCGTCATAAGCGAGTTATTAAAAGCGGGTCCCTGTGGTCACAGATGCACACGAACATAGGGCAGGTTCTTAAAGAATCGTGAAGGTTTTTTGAAGTTGGCGGAAACTATTTGCGGCTTTAAAGGTCTTGACAGATTGCTAACCACAAAGGCATACTTAAAAACTATGTATATCTCTGCCATCATTAACGTTACACTCTTTACCACGCCGATAAGATATAAGATAGGGAGGTTATTTTCGAAAAGTTGATAGTTTTCGAGTTGTAAGCACAAAACTGCTAAAAAAATATCTTTTTCAACTTTTTTTGTATTTTTTTCAATGTTGCGTCATGAAATTTTGTTAGCAAACCTCAGATTCGGATTCAGCACCCCAAAATACATATAGAATCAAAGAAATCAAAACTACCCCACAACTTTCCTGGTATAAATACAATTAAACTGGATTATATGCACACTTTACCGCTTTAAATAAAGTCCCTAGATTGGTAGCTTTAAATAAAGTCACTAAATATAGAAAGTACCGCAATCCATTGGGCTCGTGTGTTAGAGAGAGAACGCATGATTTTTGCCCAAAAATGGCGGAAGTTACCAGATTCTAGTAACTTTAATGTTAGGGATTGTTCCACCTGTTTGGAGATATCTGTATATATTTTTATAAAACATGACAGTACTATGAAGTTAGGTTATAAAAAATGACAGCTATTCAGATTTTATTTGTCAATTTTTTTAAGTTGCCAGCAAATTTGCCCAAAAATGGCGGATGATTGCGGTACTTTTTATATCTAGTGACTTTAGCTTTAAATTTTTTGCAGCGACATCTAATGCATAAATCCATAAGCGTCATATTACAGTTTTAAACGATACATGTTTATACTGCTCCGCAATAGAGGGCGCTTTTAAGTATACCTAAATTTGTTTCACAAAAAATGCATAAGGTTAGCAATCTGTGTATGTGTAGATCTGTGCTATTGGCTAATAAAACACTGATCTGCCACACAAAAATGCGCTGAAGTCCCTTCGATCTCACACGAGGACTTTGATCATTTTTAAAGGTTTATTCGCAAGAGAACTTACGCACTTGGTAACTTCTTCATGGGATTTATATTCAAAGGGACAATTTTTTCATGTCTCATAATTTTTACAATAAAACCATTTTATAGCGTCAGTGTTCTTATTTCATCCCCCAATAGCCAAACCTCGTAAGATTCTTTTTGGTATCAAAATCCACCAATATCCTTTCTTTACCTTGATTGGAACAGCCCTACCCTTATCATCAGTGTCAATTGGAACAGTATGGTTTCAAATGACAAAAAACATCCAAGAACAACCAACAATGGAAATTATCTAGAATAGAGAAAATGTGGAATAGATTTACAGCTGAAAAGTGTTGGCCTTTATAGTTAAACATTCCCCCAATCATAAGATCCAGAGGCTCCATTTTAAGCACATGTTAAGTTACCCCTCATTAATACATTTTTTTTTGTAATTGTACCTTCTGGAGTCCCCCAATAAAGTTCTAGAGTTCTTGATACATTTTGGAAAGAGTTCTGACAATGAAGTTAATAGTCCAGTCAGTAGGGATTGTTGCCTTACAAAAGGTGTTGTAGAAGTAATGTTTTAGTATGTTGTCGAGGTCAGGATCTTGAAATAAAAAGCATGTTTTCGACCTTGGGGTAGGACTGCTCGCAATCAGATTTTAGTGCATTTTTGCAAAGTTACTTGTAAAAAGGTAGCTTTTAATCTCACTTTGGTCGGCTGGCTGGCTGCTGGATGGGTAGCTGGCTGGCAGTAAATGCGGGCCCGTAGAAAAACGTTTGTAGAAAGACGAGGAGTGTACATGTACACCACCTGGGCCGTGTAATTAACAGATTTCGGGACGGGGTTACATGATGCGTCTTCTACATTTTTGGTTCGATTGTTTTTAAATTGGTGTCGTCAGAAAGATCTTGTAAACGCCTTGCGTAACGAAATTTTGTGTTCTTCATAGGGGCGCGTCTACGAGGGGTAGTAGACTTCGGGCGCCCAAAAGGTGTCTTCCGCTGCGAATTTTGTCACGCGGATTAAAGTTTCTTAAAGCTCGAACCGCGGTTTCTCTTCTTCGCGTCGCCAATAGAAGTCCGAGCTATGAGAAGTGCCCCAAAAATTGAGTGTTATTTTGTGGAAGGGATGTCGGAGTAGGTACCGACAAAGAGAAAATTGAAAGTGAGCCAAGTCCCACCAGGGTTGCGGATCTCCGCTAAAAACTCGACGCGAACCAAGATGTCGCGGGCGGCATCCATTGAAGATGTCTGCAATAAAAGAGGTTTGTATTGAGAGAGGTTGGCTTTTATACAAGCATATTTAAAATATGCTTAGGTCGAGGCGGGTTATGTCCTATGTTATACCTTTGAATATATTTATAATCAAAGGTTATACTCAGACCTGGTAATTTAATAACTTGGTAATTTTGTAGATAAATTTGATTATATCGGAAAACCTTAAAGCGGAAGTTGAAGTAGAATTGAATATAAAGGGGATACAGTGGAATTTTATTGCCTCTGGAGCTCTGATGGTATGTGTGGAATCGAATATAAATGGTGTCAAGTGGCATTTACTTAAAATTGTCATACGAAGAATTGAATACCCTCTTAATGCAAATTGAACCTTGTGCGTTTTCTGTTCATTCTCCTGAACCAGTGTATCTATTCTGCCTGAACCCAGTGCATTCACTATTCGCACAGATTACCCGACACTTATTTCTGTGCTATTGGTTTCAAAATTATTTGAGCAGTAGATACCAAGTGGTCAAGTATAATAACACTTTTTTGAGCAAAAAATGGTGCCCCACAAGGAAAGTATTCTTGGACCCATACTGATATCAATGTTATCCTATGCTTTTGACTTGCCGCAGACCATTAAACATTGAAATTTGCGCTTACATGCAAATAATCTCCAATTGACCATGTTATCTAGTCATGGCAACAGAATTAAACAGAAACAATAGTATAAGACAGAAGATTCCTATTTTTTTTGTACCAGATTATAAAATTAAAATGCATATCTGTACAGTTAACCAATCAAGATTCATCCTCCAAATTCGTAAGTTGCTTTCCTTATAAAGCACCGGAATTAATAAACAGTATATATAGTTTTTTTGTTGGATGAATATGCATTAAAAAGATCAGCTAAATTTTAATTACTTTGCCCTATACGAGTAGTGCGAGTGATACTTAAAGTTCAGCATGTAAATCATAGGGCAATTGGACGTAAATTACACAGGGTTGTCACAATCCTGCTTCTATAGCAGTTGTTTCCATGTACCTACTTACATGTACTTAATTAGTAGTTTTTTGAATCGATAATGCACTTTTACAATTCTTAGTTGAGCTATCCAGTTTTATGCATTCTGCCACTATGATAATTTTCTTCATTTCAATTAGTACATATAGCAGTTAAATTCTACAATATTTACTTACAAAAAAACTAGCATCTTTTAAAAACAAGATACGAAGAATCGTATCCGATTTTTAGTAGGTGAATTTGTTGCCACTCAGCTCGTATTCGGAAAGCAGACTTTTAATCTGACACCTACATAATAGCACTCACCTTTGAACTCGTAGAAATCGATTGGCGAAGGTTTGCCCTTTCTGCCTCTTTTCGTTTTCGAGTTAGACGAGGAACTGGCGGACAAAACCATAAAATAAAAAAATTCAAACATAATTCTCTTCCAAATGTTCGTCCGTATCAAATACTCCCAAGACAAAAAATGTTTATGCTTAATATTCCTAAAAATTCACTCACTCAACCAACCATTTTAACAATTTGAAAATGGTCACTGTGGCGACGCGCCGCTTGCACATCAGGCAGCAAAAAATAACGTGCTGCACCCTCATTGGTCAAAACGGCCATCGTAACGTTCCTGGCCGCAAACGTATAAAAGCAAAACTCCAAATTCTCTAAAGAAAATTCCTGCTTCGACGGCGCTACAAGAAACAACCAGGTCTCCGCCTGCAGAACCAGTTCACTTTGCTTCCTCAACCTACGCTCCACCAGCTCGAAAACCTGCATCCGCGCTCACCCTTCATTGACTCATAAGCGTTGCGCACACGAGTCAACATCATCATACGATGACACCACGATGGAAAGTATGATACACCTCAATATTTTAAGTACACTAACTAAATATCTAATATTCATCTTTGGACCCTTCTAATTAGAGAGAAACTTCCTGCTGTCAATGAATAAATTAATTTTTTATTCAATGATGCTGTGGAGTGCTGCAATCGCAGATGTCTATCTTATAGGTATTTACACTCCAGAGCTCCATTTGTTTATCGACATCTTCAGGTTGTAATTAGACTTTGTTGATTTGTGTGGTATACCTTCACGTTTTATACGTTTAGGGCCTTGTTCCACCAAAACGGCGTTTAATCTATGATTACCATACACCCATCCAGGCTCCAGCAAAGAACATCCAAGCGGCGTGCGGTGATATTTTGCGTTTTTAATGAAGTTAAGGGAAATGAATATCGTGGCACAACAGAAAAATGAGCAGGAATTTCATGAAAAATTAGTAGATGCAAATGGGTGTCTGGTACAGCGTAGCCACATCGCCGTCTTCACATTGGTCACTGAACCAAATGTATGAAAACACCTTGCTTTGATGGGCAAATAATCGTGTGGCTGTCGTGCAGATTTGGTGGTAACAAATGCAATTTGATGAATAGGTGAAAATAAAATTAAGAGCCCTATACTTAATTTATTTTCGAATATTAAGAGATTTTGTCTTGCTACCTTGGAATCCTCCTTAAAGTCACATAATGGGCACATTACAAAAAATTACCCAAGAAATAAAAAGGCGTCTATTGCGATTTACATATTTGGTATTGTAAAACTGTCTAACCAGCAAGTGTCGGCATATTATACACTTCTTCCATTCACAACCGGGCATCCTACAAATAGAAAATGACACCGCCATCCAGCTTCGCTATAGCGTAACTTACTACACACTGAGCACTGCTTCTCATCAGTTCCATCACCACAGCCATCTCTACCAGAACATGCAATAGCACTAGATCGACATCTTCCATTTCCGCATCGAAGTGGGCAATAGTCAATCAGTCTCCTTCTGGCTCTCCCCTTGCATATGTGAGCCGGTTCATCGCTAGCATCACTGCACGATATTATGGCATTGCAAAACTCGTACTCCGGTATACATTTTCCATCCTTGCATCGGAAGGTATTGGCTGGACAACCTTTCTTCCCCAGCGCCTGGCAGTCAACCTCGTCTTCTCCGGACGGACAATCTCTGATACCATCGCAGCGGCTAGCTCTCGATATGCAGTGACCTGAGGAGCTACACTTGAAAGCCTCCGTTGGACAACTGTCACGTGTACATTCTTCGTCGGAACCATCGGAGCAATCACTCCTGCCGTCGCACACGAAGAACCAGCTGATGCACACACCGGTGCTCCGGCACTAAAACTGATAATCAGTGCGTGCGCATTGAAGGAAGTGCTGCTCACCTGGAAGGTACCCCTGATGCATCCTCGTCTGCGCGCAGAACAGCCGAAAGTTTCATTTGTCTTACTTATGCAGTCGCACACGCCCGAAATGCATTTTGAGGCCGGGTCCGCAGATCTGCATTGCATATCAGTCACACATGGCAGTCCCAAGCTAACCGCACCGTATCCGTCGTTAATTCGACTACGCGACTGCTGAGTTGTTGGAGATTCTAAAAGAGTCTAATAAGCGAATATGCACCTACAGTTGACGTAGTTACCGGAAGGTGGGACGGTGGATGTTCGTAGGGTTATTGGCGTTTTTAAAGGAAGGGTTGTTAGAGGTATACTGTTATCTTCTTCGGGTGAACTGTTCAAGTCGTATGTATGTGTAATTTCATTGGACGTTATGTCTTTAGTTGGGGGTGGGGTAGTTGGAGACGTATCCTGTGGAAGATTAGTAGAGTATGTAAATTGAAATGCCGACCGTACGCACGAATCTCCAACTTGACGTAACGGCGAATTACATTGACAACGTCCGAAAAGGTTCGGTATTAAAAAATCGCAGTGACTGTCGGCAGTCCATAAGCGGCAGTGCGCGTTACTGTAACACACATTTCCTGGTCGTGCAGCTGAAAAAAGAACCCTCGTAAGTAAACAGTTGTACGAACAATCCGATCATTAATAAAAGGAAGTGAATCAAAGGGAAAAAAAAGTATGATGTAAGGTTGATGTCCTGAAGCGAGCACAGGCGACATACTAATAAGGAATCCGTAAGAATTTATTTCGTTACGTGACCAAATTTTTAAATGAAAGTAAAGTGCAAAAACTTACGACCAAGACATGTATGCTTTCGGAATTGTAAAAAGCCGTCTACACATCGGCATACTCCTTCCAAGCAGCTACTATTCGCGACTCTCATTGCACACTGATCTGGTATTATGCAATCGTATCCCAGTAAAATCGCTGAAATTAAATTAAGCGGCTTACTAATTTTAATTAATTACCAAAAATGGAAATACTCACATGGCAGACACATAGTTTCGTTAACTTTTGCATAGTAAGGCTGGCAGATGCAGTGTTTGTGCGAGCACTGTGATCCGGATATTGTCTCTTTGCATTCCCAGTCATTGCTGCATTCATCCCCTAGTTTCATTGAGGTAGTTTCGTAAATGAATAATACCTGAAATGTAACTTAATTATGTTTGGCCAAATTGAAAAATCAAATTCGTTTTAAAAGACATGAAATGACATTTTCAGAAGGTAGCTTTGGGGATAGATGATCTGTCTCTTAAGCCTGAGACTATATTTCCCTTTTGAAACCTTTAAAAATTAACAAATACTGATACAATGTGTAGGTACACCTGTTGGTGTCTAATATTGTGAATCTAAAGAAATGTTTTTATAAAACTCAAAAGTATGATTTTACCTTATAGTGCTTGTGGTAAAAGTAAATTTATTTAAAAAATAAAACATTTGGTAAGATTTTCGCTTCTTTTTTTATTTCCTTTACCCTAAGAAAATAAAAACAACTCTTGGTATGCTTCTGATAGATAATTTCGAAGCCATGTAGACCTATGTGCTTTATGGGATTAATAGAGGAATATTTTGGACCTAGACCTGATGATCAATTGTTGGAATCTCCCTCCTTACAAATGTTTAAAGAACAAACAAGACCGCAACATTTCCCTTTACAAGACAGGAGGAACGGACAAGGGAGACGGGTGATCCATAGGGCCGTTTCTTCTTCTTTTGGATCACATCACGCATGGTTTGCAAAGTCGAATCATATCGATTTCGCGTAATTAAATTTAAAAAATAAAAACGGGTGGGTAACTAATGAAAACCCCGTTCAAATTATAGCTGATTTGGCACCTTGTCCCATTTAAAAATTTGGGGAGTTGCAAGCGTATTCGTGTAGTAGATGGTTCCGACAAGTTCTGGGATTGTGAGGCATTGTTTCTTCTTCTATTGGGATAAAATCACGCATGGGTTGCAAAGCCAAGTGATATCGGTGGCGCTTAGAGTATCGATGTAATTATCTAATAAGACCCCATGGAACAATATCCCGAGCATTGCACCATAGTTTTACCATGTTACAGCGAAGCATTTAATCAACTGACTGATTCCATCTTTTCTGAAGAAGCGCAAAATATCGTTGATTACTTTGAATACATTGATAGGATGACTTACCAGGAATAACAGACGAAGAACTCTTCATTATGAACTCGATATGTGGAACTGTGACAAAAGAGTCCAGCAGAACCTCCCAAAAACAAATAATTCGGTAGAAGCCTGCCAGCGTGCCTTTGAATAGATATCAATTGACTTACAACCCTCTTTCCTTCATCGTGTACAGGTCAATTTTTGGGATAAAATGCAATATTCCATTGCTACAACTTAAAACTATTTTCGGGGAAATAAGTATAAAATTTCTAAGAAAATTCCTACAAAGTTTTCCATAGTGGCTAGGAAGACAACCCTTCTAAAACGCTAAATGTTCCCTAAACACATTTCCAAACGATTTTTCGAAAAAGGTTCCTCGGAAAATTTTTAATGGGCATTTAGAAAAAAGTTTCTGAACAGTCTTCTACTGTCTATATTTCTACGAAAATTAGTAAGAATTTTTCCAAGAAAGTATGTACATTTCCAAGTTTCCCGAGATGTTTTTAAGACTTCTAAAAAGATTTCCGTGTAGTTTTCTCAAATAAGCTTTCAAGCTTTTTGTGAAGATTTATAGTGAAGTTTCCTATACTTCGAGTAGATACCTGAGATTATTCTTAAGAAAACTATAAGATGTATAAAATGTATAGGAAAATATGAAGGAGTTGTAATGTCGAAACATGCTTGTAGGAGAGGGAGGGCGGGGGAGGTGTTTTTTAAGAAGGTTTTCAGGAGAAAAAGTTCTACAAAGTTTTCTAAGACTCATTCCAGAAATATTACGTAAAATGTTTCCGAGTTCAAAAGATTATTTCTGTTTTTTTAATAGCAAGATTGGTTTCCTTTCGAAAAATTCCCCTAAAAAACAGATACACTTTTGGAGGTTGTATGAACTCCGAGGTGACCCAGATGTCAAACGCAGCCGTAACACGAATGAGAGTAATCCTACGCTATGGGTGAACACTGAACATTAGGACCAAGGGGAGTCTTCTTCGCTATGAGGAACAGAACTCGACTGAATTTCTATTTCATCGTGACTACAGAGACGTTGGAGGGGGGGCTGCTGATTAAATAGCAATCCGTCGATCGGGATTAATTAAAGTAGACAAAAAACCCAGAAAAAGCGGCAGAGCACCTCGGTGTGATCCCACGGAGTCATTGGATTTGACCCACTTTCAATTGGATTGTTACATGTGGTATTTATGTTAACTGTGTAAAGTTTGAACCGAATAGGTTCAAACGTTTGGCAGAGACAGAGAGGCGTGATCCTAAGGGGTCATTATGGATTTGACCCATTTTCAATAGGCTTATTACTTGTGGTATATAGGCCAACTGTGCAAAGTTTGAACCAAATCGGTCCAAGCGTTTGAGAGTTATCGTGTTCACGGACAGACAGACAGACGAACACCATCGACTCCCCTATAAAGCTTGCATCGCTTTGCTCTGCCGCTTAATAAACTACACGAGAAGTGTCGTGTTCGAATGAACAAGTGCGTTCTTCATCGGCATCTCTTGCGCTAACCATCACTCATTCCAGGGATTGTTTGATATGATGTCGTTTATTGTAATTTATTTTGATTTTTAAATTTAATAGTTGGCGATTTTAGCGCCCCCTTTAGAAAGGCGTCCAGGACACGTGGCCTACCTAAGCCACCGTTTTTTTTCCATACATAATAGGATCATCCGATGAACTCCGCGAGTAGTCATCTCTCGAATTTCTATTACAATCATTTCATCAAAAGCTCTTCTCACCCTAACTTCCAGTTTTTCACTAAAAGCAACTGGTGTGAAATAAATTTTTATTATGGCCCCACGCATAAAAGTCCCGTGGCTTTATATCTGGAGATATATAGGTCGACGCCGCGCACCTGTAGGACCAATTCAAAAACGTTCAAAGGCATATAAGAATCGTGGGTAGAATGAGTCGGCGCGCCATCAAGTTGAAACCAATGAGAATTCTCATAATTGCTAAAAATAAATTCCTAACGGTCACAATTTTAGAAAATCTAAAATAAAACGGAAAGTGTAACAGGTAGACATAGGACAGGAGTCGGCAACCTATTGAAACGGAAGAGTCAAATGTTACAATTTACAAAATTTCCCGGTTTTTAAAAAACCACTAAAAATTGTCGATTCAATATTATAGATCCTGCAACCTGGTAAAAAATATAACATCATCATAGAATATAAAACCTATTGTAAAAATGTCAACTATAGATGGTTGTGCATCTACAGAAATTATTTTTGAATGTACAGGGGGTTCCAGTTTTACGGTGTCAATAAATAACTGATATATTTCAATAGAACATCCTGCATCTTTTTACTTGTATCAATACCATTTGTTAACGTCTACATGGAAACCTATTCACTTTTTGGGTTTTTGTCAATGTTGCCAACGTTTTCCGAATAGATCCCTATAAGCAAGCCTATAATAAATCGTAGTGACCTTGATTTTGAAGTTAAGAACTACAATTGATCAATAATGTTAATCCGAGTAAAGGCCAACACTGTCATAATGAGAAAGGGATTTAGTGAATCAGGGTGGTAAAATGTACAAACTTCAAAGTGCCATAACTATTCTTTTACAAATTGAACTACCACTATTTATTTCACTACTCGATTGTCTTTTGTGTTCTCTTCAATTTTGATAAGAGGTGTCCTGTGCTTAAAGAGACTTAGATTAGATTATCCATCATTTTTCACAAAAGTAGGTACCTGCCCATTAATTAATTGCATATTTATACCCCAGAGTAGGTGTGATAATAAAAAACAAAAGAATGCCAGAGCGTCAGTAGAGATTATTTAAGTTACACCGCGAATACATAAATAAATGATGACTTTTGTTAGTCTTATTGTCGACTTGTATAAATAAATATGAATAATTTGGTTTAACGTTTGTTTTACATATCAATTTCACCCACGAATGGACAACCAGAAAAGAACTCCTACCTTTACCTATTTTGCGTGTATGTCTTATTACACTACTGAAGCTCTATTTTCTAGTGCAAAGAACCAAAGAGTGTGCAAATTTTGGCCTGTCCAAGAAAACAAGGCAGTGCGAGCATAATGAAAAAACAGATTCTTTTAATGGAGGACCTACTGACAATGAAAAAAGAAAACACGTACAAGAAAAAAACAAAATATTTTAGTATACTAAAAACGAATAGTAAATCATCTTCAGCTTTATACGGAGGAAGTTGTAACAGACAATGGAGCTTCTGCACGAAACGATTGACCATGGCTTGAATTAATAATGAAGTAGCTCCACAAATCCATAAAAAATTATAAATAAGTATAATCGAGATTAATAAGTTACAAACTGCAATGAATTTAAATGAAAAGCCTGTTGGCTAATTCAAGTTTCATTGCTCACTGTCAAGTTGCTAACTGTAAAACAATGAGTATTTACATAATACAAATTCGGCGTAGCGGTATAAAGATTCGTACGCGTTCTAGCTTTTTTATAGTCACCCATCTTCGCTCGTTTCGTTATTATTCGAAACGGATAGTTTCAAGGAAGATATTGCATAAACATCTAGGTATAACACGGAGGAGCGTTTTGTGAGAAAATCCAATCTAACGTGCAAAGCTGTAATTTAAAATAGCATTTACGTGACACGGTTGCAATTTAAAAATATAATTTATTTAATTATAGGCAAGTTCGTCATTAAGCCAAAGCCGGGTAATTGCACGGTAAGCATCCTGTATTATGGTAAAATGCAGTTTTATTGTTATTAAATCCAACGGCTCAAACCGATGCATACAGTACCTGCGATTCTGTCCGCACATCTGTCAGCTTGTAAAACATTAATTTGATGTAGAGACTGTACCAAGGTTTTATTTGCCATACCGTTCTTGATGATTCTCTCATTGTTAAAACATCTACATTTATGGGTTTTGGTAAAATGGTGTAGATGATGGTTTCAGTACAGAGCAATACCTATAGGGTGAAGTATTTCACAATTAAAATTTGAATAAATAGTAGATATGTCAGAAATATAAAACATTAATAATGATAATTTAACACATTATCATGCAGCAGAGTTGCGTGAAGAATTACAATTATAACAATAGATGTTACTGAACTGTAAATTGGGCTACTGGTAAGGTGCTGTTGAGGGATGGCTGTAATTGAAGGAAAATTAACCTTGTTAAAACCGTTACAGGGAAGTGAATCACGTGAAGTGAAAGTTACTTTACCTAAGTATGAGTTTTTTCCCAAGCAGACAGATATGACCTAAGACCATTAATAAATGTTCGGGAGGTATGAGAGTTTGATGAAAATATTGAAGACAATTTATGACTGATATGATATATTGTACCTATAGACTTATAGAGTTCTTTAGTTGGAAAACGCACAGAAGATGAGATTGCAACTCACATTTCAAAACTCAAAAATCTTTAAAACAAAAATGACATTTTAGGAAATAAGAAACCAATTTTGTGCTTATGAAACACTATAAAAAAATAAACGTCTATGAAAGGAATATGCTGGTTTCCTTTAGTCTGTCCTGTATTTGCTGCAAATGCACCTCGCCCTGTTTTTTCGATTAATTCAGCTCTTTTTCCATCTTATGGACGGTCATCCGGGACATCTTTTGCGATCTTTACCACTCGATCATTGGTTCACATAGTCACTCGATTCTCTCTTACATTTGACATTTCGCATCTTTCCCTTATATTTTTTTTTATTTCTCCCACGAACAATGTGTGTCTGTGATGTTTCGTATTGGAATACATGGTTGGTGCAGGTCTTGCATATGCTTGCTATCACATGATGTCGTAGAGGTATCCTAAAATTACGGGGAGATTCCCTTTACGAAAGAATTCGAAAGAAGAGGCAAAAAAAGATTTTTCCTATACTCAAAGAAATAGTTGGTGCTAAAGGGATCACGATTTGAAACCCTGATGGAAGCCGATAAACAAATATCGGAGGAACACTCTTCAGTTTGGTAGATAATGATCTGCAACACTGGCGCCAACAATGGAAAATTCGAATAGAGCGGGATCGGGAAGGGGATTACTTTAAAAGTATATGAGGGATAGGTATAACCTTCCATTCTTACCAAAATTCGACTACACCAATATTTCTCGGGAAAACACTTTTTCTTATTAATTTGGGTGCGTAGAATCCAAATCAATTTGTATTTTTTCGATCAGACTTCTCAATCAAAAGTTATAGACTAGAAACCAATTTCGAAAAAAAATTCAAAGGGCTGTAACTTTTGAACTAGTAGCCCAATCTTGGAACTGTTTGAAATTATGGATTCTACAGGCCACATTCTATAAGAAATTTTTTTTCCGGGTCTCAAAAAAAGATAGTGTATGGGCCAGTTGTATATGATCGACTAAAGTATAGTTAATTAAAATGAACTAGAAATTGCATTTGCTTCATTAAAATGTGAAAATAATTAATTTTACTAGCATTCTTGGTTTCCTTCTTGGATTCCTGATGCTCCTACAAGTAAGAACGTAAGCTCAGTGTTCGCAAGGAAACCAGAATGCTATTATTAGGACTTCGAAACAATGTGGACTACTTACTAGTTAATGAAGAACCTGTTGTTTTCAAACTGGATACGCATCGATTCTGAGGAAATGGAACCGGGAAGATTTCGTTGGGCGGCTGGAGACCATCGCCGTCGAGGTGTACGAGCGCGGTTAAAAATTCGTCGGATCTATACGGTTCGCGGTAGGGGGTCGCCGTTCCGGCTCGAAGGGGAGAGGGGGTTTCCGATAATTACCACAACTTTCGGCAAGTTCGAAAAAATTCCTGCAACATCCGTCGGGGTAGCTGCCGGAAGAAGCGAAAAATCGAAATTTTTGGAAATAAAATTTGTAGTTCGAAAAAGGGACGTAGCATTCCGATTTTCTGGAGATCGTGGGAGACGCGGAGGGCCGTATTCGTGCGGCGATGGGATTCGGGGGTTAATTCGAATTTGAAAACTGCGCGACCCGGGGTTTTTCGCATCCGAGATCCCCGAGTCGAGGGGTCGCGGGTCGCTCTATCATCCCCCTGTGGATTATTATACCATTACCCTTTCGAGGTCTCATTTTGCTCATAATTTTTGTTATGTTTCAGGTGACTCTTACAAAGCTCTGCGAAGGCCAGGATACGAAACTATTTAAACTGTAAATTAGGTAGTACCATTGTTTAAAAGTATTTAAACAATGGTAGTACTAATAACAATCTTTACTGTAATAAATATTTAGAAATTTGTTTTGCGCCTTATTTGTAGGCGTAAAAAAATTATTAATGGCATTTTCCATAAGAAGTCAATGTGTTAGAAAGAGAGAGATGCCTTCGTACCTATGTTTTTTCTCTTTCTAACACATTGAACTAATATGCAAAGTGCCATTCATACAATTTTTTTTAATAAATGTGTTACGTTATTGGTTTTGGGGCGCCGCAAGCTCTTAAAATCCGAAATAAAAAATCCAGGTTCGTATATTTACTGTGCGAACTACATAATAGACCCACTTACTTATTTAATTAATGAATGCTTCTCAAATAGTTACTTTCCAAACGAACTGAAAATCTCTAAGGTAGTTTGTCTTTTCAAGGGCTATAGTGCCTATACAGCACCGTTGTCTATTTTTTAAAAAATGTTTGAAAAAATTTTAGCCAAACAGCTAACTACATTTTTAGAAACAAACACAGTTCTCTCTTTGCGGCAATTTGGTTTTAGACAATCGAAATCTCTAACGCTTGCTCTTTGCGACATTTTAAACAAAATTTCCCGAGAACTTGACAAAGGAAATAAAGTTTGTGCATTATTTTTCGATCTTCGTAAGGCATTTTATTGCGTTGATCATCAAATCCTACTAGAAAAAATTGAAAAATATGGATTGAGATTGAGAGGTAGTGTGAATGAATAGCTTGCTAAAAGCTACTTAACCGTTAGAAGGCAAAATAGCTGGAATATTTAAACATAACGTGCCAATGCAAGGAAATAGATGTCGGGGTTCCCCAGGGCAGTGTTCTGGGACCCTTACTATTTATTTTGTATTGTAATGACTTGGGTCAACATATGTCTACTCATTACACAGCTTTTGCTGATGATATAACTTTATTGTTTTCTAATAAATTTACAAGTTCCTTAGCAAAGACATTCAAAATCGATCTACTCAATCTTGAAATTTAGACAAAACAAACTCTATGCAATTCTATTCTCGTCAGCATCTTTACACTGAAAGCCTACTAAAGACAAAATTGCAAATCACTCCAACAAATATTAAGTTATTAGGAATTGAGCTTGACTTTTCTTTAAATTGGAAGAACAATATTAATTCACTCGCGAAAGATTGTACCAAAAATTGTTAGAGGGAAATTGAAGAGGGCCCCAAAAACCTGAAACGGGAAAATTAAAATCTGACATCACAGGTGTCTTCTACGTAAAAAGTTGCCGAAAGAAAGTTTTTACAGATTAAAAAAAAATCATAAATAAAGTAATTACAAGATATTTTCGGAAATGCATAATTTCAGCTTTTTTCTTCTCCAAAACGAAAAGAGAATCATTTCAAAGCGGCATTTATTTGAGAACTAAATTTTATAAAACTTTTCCTATTTAACCGACTTGCTATCTCCTACAATTTCCGAGATCCCAATGTAGAGAACTCAAATTGGGACGTATTCAGAAGTATTATGCAGATAACGATAGCTCTGCCTTAATGACCTTTGGTACTCCGTGCTCAGTCCCTGAGGTATTAAAAAAATTGAGTTTTTTGGTGACCTACCCGGAATTTAAAGGGTGTTCTAGAAAGAGCAGCTCTATAATATAAAATTCAACAAAACCAAAATACAGTTCAAAAAAGAGGCTGTTATATTTATGACACATATTTTTTCAAAGAAAGGGATAGAAGTAAACAAAAAATATATTAATGCAATTTTAAAAATGCCTGTTGCAAAGTTGATGTCTTAAGATTTTTAGGGGTGGTAAAATATATACCTAATCTTTCCAAATTGACTGAACCTTTGCGAAATTTGACTTTGGAGTGGAAAGAGATGAGATTTATTATATTTGCTAATTAGCGCTCCTGTGTTGTCCTACTTTAATTCCCAATATCCAATCGAAATTGAAATTAATGCATGTACAGATGGGGTGGGAGCTTGTCTATTGCAGTAAGTTAAACCAAAGGCGTTTGCGTCTCTTGCTTGACAAAAACTGAGCAAGCTTACGCTCAAATGAAAAAGAGACCCTGGCCATCCTTTTTGCTGTAAACAGTTTCATTATTTCGTTTATGGCATGACCACAAAAATACATAGTGAGCGTAAACCGTTAGAGGTAATATTTAAAAAAGACCTTCAGTCAGCATCAGCGAAACTTTTAAGAATGCGATTGGAACGACGGAAGTATGATCTTAACATACAGTATACAGTGTGTCCCAGATCGCGTGGGATTGCATGGGTAACTTTGTTATTATTAAAGATAGAGAATTGGTTAAATGGGCAATGTTTTGCAGTTTTGGATGCTTATTTAAAATTTCCTTATGGAAATTCAAAATGTCGCATAGGTTTGTCGTAAATTCAAAAAAACTAAAATTGGTCATTTCCTTGAATGTCTTATATGACCAAAAGTATGAGAGATATAAAAAAAAGTTTTATATAAAATTGACTGTCTTTGATACGCTTAATTTAGAATTGATGTCAAAAAAAAATTCAAGATGGCCACTTTAGAGGAACATTTACCAACTTCCTAAAGTTAAATGGGCGCCATGTTGGATTTTTAGATTACTTGATAGATTTTTTAATTCTCTTTTCAACGAGCTATTATAACATAAGATTGAAAATAAGATACCAGTTATATTATCGGTTTTTTATTTTAATCAAGTAGTCTGTGATGAATTAAAAAAAACAAAACAAAATCTATTCGAGGCAACAAAACAATGAAAATAATTACAGCAAATGTTTCAAATACTGGCCATTATTAGTGAAACATACTTCAAGACAGTTTAGTTTAGGCAACGTGTTGCCATTGATTATTATTATTATTATTGTAGTGGTAGCTACTTCCACTTTACTTTTATTTTTTAATTAAGTACTTACTTTTATAATTTAATGTACTGTACATAATTCGTGAATTGTGACCTGAGCAGACAGCTTGTTGATAGGTAGCATAAACCAACCCTTTCTTCGAAACATACGTTGTCGAGAAAAATCCTTTAAGGAAGTTTATTGGAGAATTTGTAAATAATGGTGAGCAGTTAAAGATCCATCAAAGATTATCGGTGCAATTACATGAGTTCTCATTATGCCATAAAATACATTAATTTAAAAAAATATCAGTTGATTTCGGCGTGAAGCTACAACATGTAGGTTTTCCTATGACGAGTAGTGTTCATTATACCTATGTCGACTTGAACACTCCGCAGTTAGAAAAATACGTTAAATATGTTAGTTTCGATATTTTTGCGGATAAACCACCTACAAAATGTGACCTGGGACAATGCATCAATGATAATACATTGTGTAAAATAAAGAGAAGTGTCTTGAAATGTGTTTAACTGGATAATGGCATGACATTTTTTCGAGGGGATAGTTTGTAGTTATATACCACCATTTGTAGGTATGTAAGTATGGATAATAAGATAGTCAATAAGTGATGTTATAAAAATCAAAAATTTTTTAGGCCTACTTATATAAAATTTTGGAGGGAACTTAATGCCCAAACCCCCCCTCTCATGAGTGCGCCCCTGATTTTTTTAACATCTGATGTAATTATTGTCATTGTTTTGTTGCCTCGAATAGATTTTGTTTTGTTTTTTTTAATTCATCACAGACTCCTTGAGTACATTATAAAAACCATTGATATAACTGGTATCTTATTTTCAATCTTATGTTATGATGGCTCGTTGAAAAGAGAATTAAAAAATCTATCAAGTAATTTAAAAATCCCATATGGCGCCTATTTAACTTTAGAAAGTTGGTAAATGTTCCTCAAAAGTAGAAATCTTGAATTTTTTTTGACATCGTTTCTAAATTTAACGTATCAAAGACAGTAACTTTTATATAAAACTTTTTTTTATATCTCTTATATTTTCGATGATATAAGACATTCAAGGAAATGACCAATTTTAGTTTTTTTTTGAATTTACGACGAACCTATGCGACATTTTGAATTTCCATAAGGAAATCTTAAATAATGCAAAACATTTCCCATTTAACCAATTCTCTATCTTTAATAATAACAAAGTTACCCATGCAATCCCACGCGATCTGGGACACGCTGTATACCTAAGCCAGGAAATACAAAATGGATGGATCTTTAACGCGCTGTCTCAGCCCAAGGACAGAGAATGACATAGATAGTTGGCCTGATCAAAAATATAAAATTCCAGATAATGTTAGAGTCTATTATTTATATTATTATCTCAAGGAAAAATTCTAACCCAAAATCGTTTTGAAACCCTGTCAATAATGACCCCTGTTATCACTGACAGATTGACATTAATCAAAAATTCTATATGAAAATAGAAATTTTATATTAAAATACAATTTCGGGTACTCGTCAGTAAAATGACACTACTTGACTCGGGAAATAAAGCACTCGGTCCCAAAGGGGCCTCGTACTTCAATACATCCTTGCGAGTTATGCGTTATTTTCCTGATTTATATGCAAATAACTATTGTGTCTGAAAATTTGTTATTCTTATATAAGATCTCAAAATACATCAATCCAATACTTTAGCCCATTACTAAGCAGCGAGCTTTCCTGGACCGAAAGTGGTCCGGGATAATGTTTGCCGGCCTACGCCATCAAAATATATCTAACAGTATTGTCAAGAAAACAATTTCATAGGCCATAAGATGGTAACAAAAAATTCTTATGCATTTATAAAAATTCCTTGATTTATAATAATGTTGTTTGTGATTTCATAAAAAATAGTATGTGTACCTCGTAGTAAAAGCACATTCCCGGACTCAAATGCTTGTTGACCTCGGCTTAACGCCTCGGCCAACAATTTATACTGTCGTCCGGGAATGTATTGCTTTTACTACTAGATACACAATGTACTATTATTGTGCGGGAATTACAACAGATATTGAAAAGTTGTAATATTTGTGAGAATTTTCCGGAAAAAACTTTAAACAAAATATCTTGTCTACAATACCTCAAAGGCCATGGGAAAGTGTGGGTTCAGATATTTTTACTTATGGAATATGAAACTGTAATTCTTGAAGAAGACACAGTCGTTATATGTGTTACAGGATTATCAGGCTAACACTATATACGAAGAAATCTCGTTACCCTCATAAAATTCATTTAAAAGGATTTGAACCCGAATCTTGTTCTGGGTCTTCTGATAGTAATGTCCGTGTTGCACTTAAGCCTGATGGAATTGGTGAACATAGTGATAAGTTGATACGTATTCCGTCACGAGAGAAGCCTTCAGTTGTACCATCAGATACAAATTCAAAATTAACTACTTTTTCAGGCAGAACTATAAAACAATCACAACGGCTAAACTATTGACTTATGAGGGAAGATGAATAATAGTGTATTTAGTATAGGTTGTGAACATTAGAAAAATATGTAAAGTATCAAGATATTTATGATCTTGATGTTATCGTGCCTAATGTAATGACCTAAATTATACCTACTTGATTAAAATAATTACCCAGTATACAAGAATGCTTTTTTGTTCAATTAATCTAATCCATCTCCAATGATCACCTAGTTACCCAAGCAACCCCACTCAATTTCGGACACTATATGCTCTTCAAACGCGTCTTTAGAACCTTGGGACAGTATATCACAAGTGAAGTATATGCCCAGTCCGCAGTCGAATACCTATCTGAATCCGTAAGAAACAGTGGCGAGGATCTACATATTATTAGTAATTGCAATTGTATCAAGTTAAAATTTGTATCGTGTCTTATTTCGAAATATTTCATTAAAATTGATCAAAGTACACTGGATGTTCATGTATTTATGGCGGCCAGTATACATTTCTTCAGTGTAAGGCCCGACTAAATAATCTGGATTATCGATTTTTCCTCTCTTTAAATACTAAATTTAAAAGTATAAACATTTTGAAATGCCTTAAGGATATGTTTTGCATAAGTACAAAATTCGTATATTTAAAAATATAAGGGTTGATTTAGCCCCGCTGCTCCTCAGCCAGGTCTGCAATTCTGCGTTTAGTTATTATTGGAGAAATTTTGGAAACCTTTACAGGGTGCCTCAAATACCTACATACCCAAAAATGTCTAACAGCTCTCGGGATATACACAAATCTCAATTCTATCCAAATATATATGGAACGAGTGTTTGTTCAGAGTAAATGCAACTCCTTTCTGATGACATCAGCGTATTAACATAGTGATTTCGGAAAATACCGATTGCTCGAACAAGATTCTGTAATAAGCATCTAGCAGTACCAGTTTCATCTGAAATATTGGTGCTATTAACTGCCAACGCAATTATTAATGAAAAAAAGTGTCAACGACCCTGCGTAAACATAGCATAAATTTAAATAAAGAAATTAATAAACAAACTGGTAGAGTGTAATTGTTACACTTTACAAGTACTTATACTTTGTAGTTGTTAACGGCATATCCTTTAACGTCTGGTACTTGACCGTAAGTATCACCCAAAATTATACCAATTGAAAAATTTCGCAACCGTGAAGGATGATGTGCCGTGCACCTACGCAAATTCCCATAAGGCAAATAACATATTGTGAATATAAACACGACACGGCTAATTTAGTAGAGTTTTTAATTATTGTATATAGGAAGTGCATATACGTTCTACCGAATTGGTATCATTTAAAGTTAATTAGGCACATCATTGTTACACTTTTATCAGATTTTTAGGTCAACCACCTGATACCATAATACCAGCTAGAAAATGTAGTAATTTGAACATGTTCGTGTGAACCTGCAACTAGTTAGCCTTAATATATACCTACTAAGTACCAGTATGAGTACTTGTTACTCCACACTTTCAATGGTCGCAAAGATCAAAACTGTGTCAAATTCGTAAAATTAGTATATCGGTAAGTTTAATCCATTTATGAGTGGAAGTAATTAATTTTCTCAAGGTGGCAATAAAAAAAGGTAGAACATTCCATTTAGAAAATTGATTTCGCGCCGTCCAAGAAGAATTGCATAACTGTAACGTGGAAGAAGTAAATTTGCACCTATATTCTATAACGGAAGACTGTATTGGACATCTGTTATTCTTTGAGATAACTGCGAGATGAATATCCTTTTTTAAACTATAGGTATTGTGTGCGCACTATAAATTTGTAATTTGTGACATGGTAATTATTAGGACAACGAATATCTATTTTAGATTGGTACGAGAGATTAGGCGCGTTAGCCCAGTTTCTATTTTGAATTGTAATTGTTACATATTCCCTGTTGGTTTTGCCGCTGTTGGTTAGAACAAATTAACACACTTCCTTGTCTTTTACAGGATCTATAGCAGCTTTCATTTGGGTATGGAGAACCCAAGTGGCGTTCAAGGCCAAGGAAACACAATGTCCCTAATCCGACGCCCCAAAGTCGAAATTGTTTGCTTGTTTTTAAGTATCCACTTAGTTTTATTATAAATGTGACGAAGAAGGAAATACTGTTACTGTTACTTTCAATAAAATGCAGTCTTTCTACTATTCATTTTCATTTGAGCTACATGAACTTTCCAATCAGAAGAGGGTTCATGGATCCCACAAGCTGAAATGTGCGACATACCATTATTCTCAAAAAAGAGCCAAAACACGGAACACCGAATGGAATGTAACCAGCTTGTGCACATTCGACAGAATGACATCGGATAGTTTTTCAAAAAACAAAATAGTTTTTAAAGTAGTTGTCCAATAATATCAAACCCCAACTTTTGAGTTTATGAACATAGTAATATAACCGCATTCTTAATTATAATGCAATAATCATTTTCATCTCGCTATCTTTAATTAGATCTTTCTTGTGAACTTGCCCAATGTTGCCAGACCACATGCTGTAAAATTGCACTAGAACAGAATCGAGGTATGACTATGAATATAGCATTTTTTATCTCTCTCTTTTCACAAATAAAATGTTTGCAAGGTTTTGAGGTTTCTGTAAAAATTAAACATGTGACTAAAGTCCTTTTGCTCGTTCTGTAATGCTTTAAAACATTGCAATATATGTATCATTTCTAATTAGTCTGTAATGAAGATCCGTATGACCCAAATATCCGCTTAACGATTTTGATCTCTGATCTCATGAGCAAATGAAGTTAGAGAACAAAAAAAAAGAATTAAACATAACGGTATAACGGCTTCAGTTCCAAATGAAAGCCAATGCCTCTCACTCTATTTAAACGAAAGCGGATCTGACTTGAAGATACACAGTCCTACAATAATTAATTAAAACATTTTTCAATTTACTTTTACCATGGACAAAAAATACTCAATCTACCTCAATAAAATGTGGTTATAAAATTCAAGTTTTAGCTTGAACCTTTGTTTTTCAAACGTCCAAAGTTGATCTAGGCATCTAGGCAACTAGGCATTTCAAAAACATCGAAGCTTGATTGCTGATTTCGGTTCGAGTTTTGAAATTGGGCGGTTTCATTTTGAACCTCAACACCTCACATTCGAAATTTGAAACTTACTAATTTAATTCCTAAAACTTCTTAAATCTCAAATGCTGTCGAACAACAGCTTCAGTTTCGGATTGAAGTTTCAGGCTTGAATTACGAAGCTTTAAGTTTGCGGACTAAAATTTGTAGTTTGATGTTTAATACTTGGAACCTACAATTTTGACGATTAAAGTTAAAACCTAGGCATTAAAACCTTTCGAAATTCAGATGTATACCCCTCTTTAGGCTCTTCAGTTTTGAATTAAGTTTGAAGCTTGTAGGAAATTTTGAAAATGTAAGAGTAAATTAGTAGACAGTGAATGCTAAAAGACACTTACTAAGCGTCTATTGGCAAATACAAGTGACAATTGGCAGATACAAATTACAAAGTGCCATTGGGTAAAAAATAACTCTTACGTGGTGGTGATCCTTCCATGATTACCCAATCAGTGATTTTGTTGTATTTGCACATACAGAGTGTTTCTAAATATGATGTACCTATTTTATATTTTATGACAAAAAGTGCATTATCGATCTACAGGGTGTTATAATTTCGCCATTTCTTAAGTTTTTTCTTTATACTCGTATCTCCTGCAGATATTTGGCTCAAATATGAAATATAAGTTACGCTGAAGGGCTTTACATAATTGGTCGTGTCAATGGAGAATTTACAGAGTGATGTTGTTTCAAGAGTCATGTTCCATTTTCTACCCCTGAACTTTTTGGTGCGCCTCTGGTATATTGTAAAATAAAAAATTAATTCTCCGTTTTATTTTGAAACTTTTTGGTCTCTTGTAGTTTTTTCGAGAAAAAGTTAGCTAATGAAAGTAAATGCTAAAAAAATCAAATGAATGAAGATAAATTTCATATCAAATTAATGATAAACGATTGTATTTTGTAGGCATCAGTTCGACAAGTAAACACTTACCTATAAGTAAAGTTATCAGAAATATGTTGTAAATTCCAAAAATCTACTAAAAAGTACGGTATTCCATTTAAAAGAATTAAGTTAGGTAGAGCCACCTGGCGATGGCGCATTTCATTTAAGAATTGTTATCACAAAATATATGGCCCTAGTCTACAGTTCTAACAAAGTTTTAAGAATTTTAAAATCTGCATTTGTTCCCGAGATATCGCTTAATTCATATTTTGCAACTGCAAATACTAAGGCGAAGAAAATGCTTGTGCAAGTAAGCAACATTGGTGATAACATACTAGTTTCACCCGGAATAAGATTTTCCTTTCATTCAACATCACCCATAGAGGTTAGAGAAATACTGTGTTCTTTAAAAAATAGTCAAAAAGCAAGCATTTTTGCCTAGAATAGATATCAGTTTCAGGGGATGATTCATTGGTGTTTCTAGAGCGTCACAAATTGAGGTGTAGTCCAGGACGTAACTGTCACTTCTTTTATAAGCTGCGACTACCAATTCTGTACATTTCATTCAATGTGACTTAATTAATTTATATACAGGGTGGCCCATTTATCTTGAGACAGTCGATCATTGCGGAAACTAGCGGAGATATCAAAAAATGATTTTATGATTTTATGGAATATTCTTATTCTACATCGGAAAATAATGAACTTTCGTAGGAAGCGTTTTTCCTTTACACTTACTATTTTTTGAAGACACTCTTCTAAAAACGCTATTTTTGGATTGAGCTAGGAAGTTGTTTTGTAAAGAATTTGGCACTTTTTTTTTAAATAAGTCGGCAGTTTAAAGCATTTACCGAAGCTTCACTTTTTTATGTTTTTTTTGCCAAATTTCATTTACTATAATGTGTCCCAGATTGAGTTTTGTGTCTTCAGGCTGATTGAAAAGTTCTTAAAAAACTGCGAAAACTGCCAAATTAAAAAATAGCTCTTTAAATATAAAAGTTCCTTTTTTTGATAGAACACACTCAAAAATACTGGGAAAATGAAATTCAAGGTGGATATAAAATTGTTAAGCCGTAAAAATAGTTGTACTGTTCACAATTAAAGATAACTAATAAGCAGCTAAAGAATAATTACTTAGTTGATTAAAAAAAGACGAAATCTGCTGGATTCAAGTATGGAAATAGTTAATTTCACTAGTATCCTTTGAACATCGCTGAAAATTCAAGTATTCAGGCTCTCAATGATAATTTAAACTTGAAAATATGCATAGTAACATAACTTTTCATGATCTATTGAAAGAAAATATTATCATGACCATTTCACTTCCGGTTTCACCGGATGTAGTTAGCAACTTTCTTGTTTTAAAGACACCCTGTATTTTATTACATTTTTGAAATTTACAAGGAAACTCAAAAGTATTCAAGTTATTCAAGATTCTTTAAAATTTAGACCTTTGACTGCTTTGTACCTATGACTCAGTTGATTGAATTTCAAAACGTCTGCTCAAATCAACAATACTGACTTGATGCTACATGAAAATGATTTAAATTTTGATCGCCTTTCTACAGGCTGTGTTAATACTAATGGTCAATTTTCATTACTTCAAACCTAAAAAGTTGATTTTTTCGAAATCAACATGATCAACATGTTATTGAATTGATACCATTTTATTCGGATTTTCTTTTTAGTAGTGGGCCATGAATTTATGACAATGGAATTAAAACAAATCTATAGTGACACTACAGTACTCGATTAAGGTAGCAGACTCGTTTGCCATTTTGGAGTCCAAATCTGTGCACAGAAAAACGGTTCAATGTGTCAAATCTTATCTGCATTAATAAACGTTAAAAAAATCAATAGGACATGCAATGTTTTGCAAGCGTTAAGTCAGTGTCAGTGGGTTCCAAAATGGCGTACGAGCCTAATTAATTGACACATTATTATGGTCACTTTTGTCCCTCTACAAGATGCCAGTTTTAAATTATAAGTCAGACGTTTCGTCTCCGGTTAATCACCATTAACTTTGTTTTTTCTTATGGAAGCCATTTTCTTTTTTTTCAATTTCAAAACGCCATTTTGTTAAGTATCAAAATACAAATATATCTCTTACAGTTTCCGAGATACCTATACCCATGGTGGCTCCCGCATTTGAATCACCCTGTATATGGTCCGCGGATTCCGATCCAATTCCCTGGAAAAGTGGCATCTAAAAACTCGAAAACACTTCCGGCATTATGTGCAGGCACACCATCTTGTTGGTAATGCATGCATAGTAACATATTCCTGCAGAGGCGGATCTTCTGTTGCAGGAACAACAGTATTACGTAAAATTTAAGGGTCGGCGTTGAACTTTACTTGAGACACTTGGAAGTGTAGGTACTTTCTCTACCTATTCAAAAGAGAATTCTGATCGCAACAGTAATGTGAATCTGATTAAAGAATGTTCTTCCTGATCCTTTAACGTTAGCCATTCGCAAAACTCAATTCGTCTTGGGAGGTCCCCGGGTTGCATCGAATAATGAAAAGAAAACGGGCGATAATGGTAGTTTCTTAGGATGCAGCTAATACTTAAGCAATTTCCGCGTCTCTCAAATAATTAGTTGGGTACGCCGTGAAATATCCAAGGATTTTGACAAAGCCTCATTTTCAACAATGGGTCTTGCTCTAGGGTAATTCTTTTGGAGGTATAAAGTTTCCAAAATTCAAACAATTCGAATGGTATGATCATTAGGACGCGGTCTGTCTTGATATCGATTTATCAATGAATGTACGGCAAGCACCGAGCACGTGCTGCGATTTTGTCCATTTCTGTGACTCATTTTCACCATTATTGAAAAACTTGTTACCCTATAACCATTGAAATAAAGGACTATACCTATAACATGTCACGGTCCACTACTAAAAAGAAAAAGAATGGTATCAATTCAATAAATGGGAATAAATCAGAAATTGTTAAAGATAGCTGTAAAAACATATAACATCAAAATATGCCAATTTATATTCTCTATCAAATGCAATAGTAAGAAAATGGTCATTTCATTTGATAAAACTGAATTTTTACTCTTTGAACTTTCTTAAATTTGGATATCCATATAGGCGCGGTTGTACGCAACTGAACTTTTTTTAAGTACACTAAAAGAAAGCACCATTCTTTCTCTATGCACTGGTAAAGATGAGTTGCTGTAACTACAACAGTTTTCAAATAATCAATTTCTAGGTACAGTTGTCCGTCTGCAACCGCCAAGTCAAAATAACTTAACCATAAATTGTAGATATCGACATGTCTATGAAAAGAACTGAAATTTCACGTAGAATCCAAAAATGCAATAAAAAATAGGGGTTGTCATTTACAATAACGAAGTTACTAGATCCTTCCGATATTTTCGGAAATGCCACCATTTCGAAAATGTTTTACATCGATTCGGCCTTCAGAGTAACTCCTACGTACACATTTTCAAAAACCTACCCTAGAAACTAAAGCTAAACTAAAGCTCCCCTATGTTCAAGCTTTTATATGAAAGTCAGATTTTTCTGTGAAAGAAATTTTTGAGTTTGTGAAGAGTATTACACCCGAAGCTGAACCTTTTTTTCCCTTTAAACATGAAATATCTACTCCAAAAAAAAGAAAAAGACAAACATTTTTATGCCCTGTACAATAATTACCTACCCACTTTGTTTTATTTAAATGATCATATAATTCAAGCTAAAAGGTGTATAGGAGGCATGATGTTACTGGATTAAACTAATCTTGGAAAAAGATGGTGAAAAAATAATATAAGAAATATCAATATATTTACCTTGAAATGGTATGAGAAATACGTTATGTCCCTTTTTTGGCCCAAAATCAAACTTTAAAGGCAGGCTACGACGTAAATTAAAAAAAGCTTAGCCCCTTTTGATGAAAGTGAATAGCTTTAAAATCAATTTGAATTACACCGAATAATGTTAAAAATTGAGGTATTTTTTATAGTAGAAAGGTACGTTTGATTCACTAATAGCACCTCAATGTATTTTTAAAATGTGTCAGTTTGTCAAAGACAAAAATGTGCAAAATTATTTAAAAAAAATTATACTTACTAATAAGCACGAAAGACTAAAAATTCTAAAACTCATTTTGAAGTTGAAAATTCTTCTTACACAAACACAAAGCGCGCGTACTATAATAAAGCGTAAAAAAGTTGCGAGTTCATTTAACACATTTCAGTCTTCCAGTTCAATCAAAGTAGCTTTCAGAATCACATACAAGAAGTAAACTTTGCATGCGGCAATGCTTATACCAAACTAAACCAACAGACCGACCCCTCTTCTATGACATCCTTATAAGATTCAATCCCTCGCTCGTTGTACACTTCTGGATTGCTCTTCATTCTTCGTTCGTATTGGTCGAAAGAGCGCTGCTGCTTTCGAATATATCAGAATCTGATCGATCGAGTTCCCTTTCAATACGCAATTTATTTGGCATATGTCACCTTTGTGGCCACCGTCGATATTTACGGACGAAATTGAGAAAAACCTGCTTTCGGGAAATGCGTACGCGAAGCGATCGTTGACTTATGCAAATGCTTGTTTCATCCTTAACGAATACGTTAGATTTACAAGCGCAGCATGAATCGTAAAATCATCGCAATAATTGGAGAATTTTATCGGCGCGGCGTCGGTGGCGTCGCCCGTCGAAAATTGGTCGCGAATATTTCCAAGGATAAGAGGCGCAAGCGTCGCAACATTGACGTCTTTATCACAATGTTAACCACAATGATATTTTCAACCTCCAGTTCGATGAATAAATAACACAGTCATAAACAATGTAAAATTTAATCCCACATTCTCAAATTAGCAGTAGCGGTGAGTGGCACAACAGGAGCGATTTCGCTCAAATCTTTCACGGTTTCTTTCAGGTACCTGCACGCTATAGAAATGCTGAAAAAGCACCTCATGGGGTATCGCAAATACGTCTACGTTCTGTTCCTACTAATCTTATCCTTACTATGCGTATTCTATCTTCAACCCCCGTTAAAATCAAGCGCAGCTGTAGAGCTAGATCAATTAGAGTATACAATCAAAGCAGGTGAGTGGCAGTTACCTATATAACTTAATCTAGAGCGCTCTGATGCAGAAATCTAATTAAAAAGAATTGGGGCGGTTTTGGTGATGGAAAAAACGCGAATTTAGTCTTTATTGTGTAATCCGGACCTCGGAAATTTCGCGCTTCGCGAGAAATTTGTATTTAATTAAGGGGCGCTTAATCGATTTTATGAATAAGGGGTGCATAAATTATTACGCGCTTTTTAAGCTCCGACGCCTGCATGTTATACAACCAACCGTACCTTATGAGAGAATTGGTAAATCCATTCTTTTAACAACCATCATGATCTAGATTGACCCGCATTCATTTTTGCTACAGCAAAACAACGTTGTCTCCGAAATAGGACGACTTGACGAAGATGACAACCCTCTTGATCCAAATTCAGAAGCATTTTTGCTTAGGTAACTGATTCCTTTGATAACTTGAGTTCTCATTGCACGGCCGAAGATGGTATTTGAAATAAAGACCTAAACCAACATTAAATTTCGCCACTGCCCCAAAGCGACTTAAGCATGGCACTTTCAGTAGTTTATTAGAACAGGTACGTTTGATGAGCCACATGAAAGAAGAAGAAGAAGAGGAATTCAAAACACGTCTGTTCCAGTTTCCACGACGTAATGAGGCGTGTAGTAAAATATTAAGCTTCCCAAGGCTTCGAATCGTCCCATTACTGTTTGTCATGACTTCATGAGCTGATTAAATGACAAAGAAGGCAACCTCCTACCTAATGCAGACCATATTCAAGTTAAAGGGATCAATTGTCCTCCGCGATAAGGCTCATTCATCAAGGGTAGTTTCTTCTAATCGCATGATAGGAAAACGAGAAGATATGCCCAGAAATAATTGTGTTCAGCGTTCCATTCAACAAACCGAAGCAATTTTGGATAAGTGAAAAATAATATTAGATATATGGTTATGCTGTTTTGTAAATCGGCTCGACTTTCGCATATCGTGAAGTCCGCTTGATAATGGGAGATTAAATGGCGCAGGAATTATAATTAGTAAACAAAATCTATAAATAAACCTAAACAACTTCCATGCTACCATGCATCTAAACTGCAAAATAACACTGCCAATGGGATAGTCCAACAAAACTGCATCAAACTATTCCCCAGAGAAAAATGCCTTAAACAGTAAACATCACAAGGACTACAAATGAAGTCAATATCGAGTTTAACCTGGCCGTTTTTGTTTTTGAAAAGTTTTTACCATAAATTCCCACAAAAAGTGTGTAAAAAAGTCAGGGCCGTAGCCAGACTAGTTACTAAGAACGGGCGGGCGAAATATTAATAATTGCTGTGTCTAGCTCAGATACCACCGGCTCAAGAAATTTGCTTTTTGAGCAACCCACGAAAGTGGGGGCTTATGTCTTCACATTTCCGTCTGTCTGTCATTCCGTGCTATAGCTCAGTCGCTAGACCTCGTATCGACTTCCGGTTTTCGCTATATGAATTAAAGCTTATGAGTTCCAGGTGTGCAACTATCAAAAATTAACCTTGGCATTCATCACTTTCTTATGCCCTAAATCGGTCAAAATCGATATTTATTCCCCAATTTTGTTGGGAAAAAGATCACTCTCGATTGCTCGATGACCGAGAAATGATACACGTGTATTTTTGGTCACCTAAATATTTTTACCCATAGGATGTCAAAATAATTGTTTATTATGCACAATTTTCTTGGGAAACTCGATTGCTCAATGGCCATGTGAATTTTTGGTGACCAACATGTTTTTGGGCAAAAAATACCAAAATCGTTATTTATGTACCGACCGATTTTCTTGGGAAGAAGATCTCGTATCGATTTTAGATTTTTGCTGTATGAAAGCTTGAGTTCCAGACGTGCATATAATCAAACATTAATTTTGGTATCCATCACTTTCTGGCCTTAAATCGATCTAAATCCTTTTCTATGCTCCAATTTTTTTTGGGAAAAAGATCGACCTCGATTGATACATGTGCATCGTATTGACTTTAAAACTAGTCTGTCCATCTGCCCACGTGAGTAGGTTGCGCAGGAAATACCCACGTTTAATTGATTTAATAAATAAAAAAATACGCACATTTTCAAAAGCTTTTCTACGGCTATGAACAGGTGAGCCAATTTTACTTACTTTCGGTTTGGTGACTTAGCAGGAAATAAGTGCACAGACAGGTGGATTGATGATCATTGATATCGAGTTCCTTCGTATCCAAAATCTGTCATAACAGTTGGGAAGTTTGTGAACCTTTCTTATACCTGTACTACATATTGTAGGTGGCAAAAAAGATTAAAATGATAATAATATATTATGTAGGTATATTATTTATGGGTTCACAACCTGGGAAACGCAACCACGGAAACACAAAATAAATCTAACTCATTTAATGAAGGAAAGTGTACTATACCATATTAAATCCCTCTTTCAACCTGAAACACTTTCTTAATTAATACCGCGGATCGCCACTTAAAATGGTGAAGTTTTCTATCTCTCCATTTGTTAAATTTTTTAGGAAATATTTGATCATTTATGAGCATGCTATATTGTGCCATATTAAGAAATTTTCAAGAGCGGGCGAAGCTCTTGGCTATAAACTGTATGATTTCACAGCCAAATGCGAGTTATTATACATACCTACTCACTCGCACAGAAATATGTTTCGACGGCTCCAAAAATTCTCCATGTACCTACGGCTCAACTTCCATCCAAATTGTGAAAACTCCGTAAAATCTTCGTTGTAATTTGAGATTAAACACAATCTAGATAATTTTTTTTATTTTTCGTTATTATTTTTTATTTTATTTTTTTAAAATAACTCATCTAAAGGAATAGTGGATGAAACTGTTCCCAGAATGCTAGCAGCATTACCGCGCTGTGTAGCCAAGCTGATGCGTTGAATTAGTTAGGATTTAGAACGGGATTCACCACTAACAGCTTTCACTATTTTTTCCTAACATACCAACAAAATCAACAGCATTAAAATACCAAGGTCCCAGAGAGTTTCTAAGGCAAAAGGAAGTAAGCCTGCTTCTATTTCTATTTCCTCTTTTTGTTAACAACTGCTGAGTTACCCACGCTTCCTAAAGACTTTGCAGATGCTAACAAATACGCAGGAACAAGTGTATCGCGTCAAGTCACATCCCAAACTAAGTGAAAACCATGAGACCATAGTCATAAGGTCTGCTCTTTTTCCATCTTTTCTACACAATCCAGTGGGTTCCAAAATTGAAGGAATATGAACTGAAGGAATAGCTTTCTGGATAATATCATTAATTAGGTACTCTATGATGAGATTATCTCCCAGCACTCTCAGAACATGAAAAACCATGAGTGTCTTGACGATCAACAGATTCTCCGCAAATACAACGGCGGGGCTCACATACAGGGTGAGCTTTTTTTCATTTTAAGCATTAGGATCTCGGAAACCGTAAGACATAGAGATTCGGTTAAATGAGGAAAGAGTTGTCGTGTTAAGAGCTTATTCAAGATATGCTTTTGTTTTTTGAAAAAAATCCACAGTTTACTAGATATGAGCGAAAAACAGATTTAGTGATTTTTCTTTTAAATGTTGTAGAATCGTTAATATTAGAAATACAGAAATATACAAAGACCAAGCATTGTAGATTTTTTTGCGTTTAGTAAAGTACATTTATTAATTTTCATTCTTCTTTTATAATTTTCGAGTTATAACTCAAACTTACATTTTTTTAAATGGCAACCATAGTTGGCTGTGACATTTTTAAAAAGTGCATTTTTTTCTGTTTATAATGATATAAGGTTCATTGTACTTACTTTGACAAATAAACATGATACAGAACTGTTTGTATTATTAAGAGTAGTAAAAACTGAGTTTACCATGGGAAACATTTTGGTTCCCTTAATTACTCAGTCTATTATAATATTTAACTTAAAAGTTTAGCGCCACAAATAGAACGACAACGAAAAGAATTACGAGTACGAAATATTACATTTAAATTTCTACTTTGAAGTAATTACATGTAAAAAATGTTCAAAGTGCCCATCATTAATATTTACACACAAGCGGCATCTTTTCGCGATAGAATTTACAGCTTTCCATATTATCCTACCATCTAAAATGCGAAAGGCATTTACCACAGCATCATATAGTCTTTTATCGCATAAGTTCGCTGATAAATTAAACCCTTTTAGAACACCGAAAAGGAAAAATCTAAAATTGAAAAATCTGGCGATCTTGGTGACTAAAGGGCCGACCGGTTCCTACCTATCCATCACTTTGGAAATAGTTGGTTTAGGTGCTCTCGTACTTGCAGTTCGTTGCACAACGAGGCAGCGTAAATTACGTCGTGTTTCCAAATCTAACCCATATCTACATATCTTGAAATTCATTTGATAGCAAATGAAGATAACGTTGGCCTGTCCAATTTTTAATCGTAAATTAAAGGTCCGTGATCCAATAATTCCGCACCAAACATTAAATCCAAGTCTTCTTGAGGTCTTCAACAATAAGCCGCAGTATTTTGTTTATTTATTGTTTTCCATGGCATGATACGATCTACTTTTAATAGTGTATTGAATATAATTGTTAATTAACTTTCATAGTGAATTTTCCAAAATGGCCTTTAAATATGTTAAATGTGCCACAGTTTATTACCTATCTCACTATATGTTGTTTTCCATGGCAAACTCTGTTTATTTTCCCCTCAATAATAGGAAAATTCCTGCAGCGCGTTTATTTATTAAAGTACATTTAGCAAGCCTTATATCGTCATAAAGAGAAAAAGTTGTCCTTTTTAAAAATGTCAAAGCCAACTATGGCTATCATTAAAAAAAATTAAAGTTTGTATTATAACCTCGATTATAACTCAAAAATTGTAAAATATAGAAAGAAATTTACTAGTATGTTCATAATGTTAAGCATTAAAATGTCTACAAGTTTTATTCGTGTCATTTTGCTGTATTTCTAACAACTATTCCACAACAGTTAAATGAAAAATCACTAAATCCGTTTTTCGCTCATATCTAGTAAACTGTGGATTTTTCAAAAAACAAAAGCGTATCTTAAATAAGCTCTTAAAACGACACCTCTTTCCTCATTTCCCTGAATCTGTATGTTTTCGAGATCCAATGCTTAAAATGAGAAAAAACTCACCTTGTATATTGCAGCCAATACGGACACACATTAAGTAAAGTACCAAGATTGACACAAGGGAGAGTATTCAACCAAGCCCCTCAAGTTGGGGATTTAGAAGCAAGGAACCTTGCTTTGTCTCTATCACATTCGATCTTAATTTTATCACATATTCCGCTTGTGTTGATGATGTCCCCAAGGAAGGTTCTGTAGGAATCTTGTCAGAATTTCTGTTTGTCCAAACTTTCAAAGATTCCTTGTAACCACTGGATTCAGTTCTACTCCGTTGAGAGATAAGATGCAGATTAAACCAGAAACTACATTTACAGAAGAAAGAAAACCGCTTGGAAAAATATCAGCAAGTTTTTGAAATCGAAGGCCTCCGTGTTGGATAAGTAAGGAAGCCACTGTTGATTGGTTAATGTTTAATTTAATGTTGACGATTTTTTCCAAAGTTGTAAAGTTTTCGTTATCGAAAGTACCTATCAAGAATTCACCTTTGTAAGTGATCTATTAATTTTGGGATGATCAAGAAATGTCTTAGTAGCTAAAACGAAGTGTGAGCATTAAGTATTACTAATTTTGTAAACAGATGTTGAAATTTCAATAGTTTTTTGTCCATTATAACTTTTGCGGCATCTGAAGTCAAAGGAGAATCTAAAAGCGTTAGATCGTTCGAGATAACTCGAATTCATAGTGAAAGTTCAAAAGACTGAAATATCTTCTTATTGGATTAGTAGTCACAGAATTTCCAACTTTACTGCAGTTACCGAACATCTGGAATTAATTGGGCGAATGTTTTGTTAAAGTTGTCTCTTGTAAATATCCGGCCATTGCGATAAGAAGTTTCGTTATCACTGCGTAAACTAATTAACTGAAGATAAGAAGATGTTTTTTCACCGACGTAAAAACAGATGGTAGTTATATTTGACGACGAGATGGTTCGGAAAGATTGAAAGAAAGAGGGGAAAATTGTCACTTTGCAATTTTTAGATAATATTTTGGTCCATAAAGACTATTTAAATAACACACAAAGTGGTACGTTGACTAAAATATTTGAGGGAACAGATAATAATATTTGCACTTCAAAATTATGCAAGGGCAAAATGACAAGTGAAAAGTTGGAAAGTAGTTTTATGGAATAGGCCCCTGGTATTACCAAAAATGCGTTTTATCATGCATATGCTGATTTACAACTTGTTTTTCAAAAATGTGCCAAAAATGTCAAAAAATGGGGCCCAATGGAACGACAGGAATCTTTTCGGTCACCGAACGATGATATATGATTCGATATATGATGAAACGCATCATAGGAGGTCAAACTTCCTTTATTAATCTCTTCTCCTCAACCGAAACATTTTAAATGGTACCTTAGGGTAAGGGAACAACACACCATTGTAAACAAATTTCTCCCCTTGCTCCAAAGAATGTAGTGGAAATTTTTAACAAGCCGATAAAATTTAAATACACCATTACGCTTCTAGGTTTAGTACAGTGCATCAATAAAGGATGAAGAGGTTAATGAGGGAGTTGTATAAGGTTCAAAACAATACATATTTTTACTGTAATTGCCTTTTTTCGTTTCAGATTTAAAGAAATTCTTTCTAAATTTAACCGCACAAATAAACTCAACGGAAGACAGAGGTACGCATGCTCAAATTTTTATAACGATCTTTGCCAGCACTCAGATTTTAGCCGAAAATTATCTGGTACGCAGTACAAAATGTAAAATACCAAGCTTGGAACCGTTCAACGCCGAAATTCTACCGTATTACAATCCCAAAGGCTATATCAGCTGTAGTGATAAACCGTTGCTCACGTACGTAAGTAAGAAGGCCAACGTCGCCACGCTTCACGTAAACCAAACCGCACAAAAGGAGTATACCAGCGACAACCTTCAGTGTTGCTACAAGAGCGTTGCTTCAAGCCTAAGCTGGAAAACGTTTGATCTCGTCGTTAAGTAAGTGAAGCTCGCGCAAACTATTTCCTTGTTAGGTACCTCTGTTTTAGGGTCTCAAAGTGTATCGACTTTTCAAACTTTGTTCGTCTGGAAGATGACGTGGTGGTTGTGTGGTGTAGAAACACCCACAAGGACCAGGTTGTGTACAAAAACGTTCATTACGTCGTCACCGTTACCGACGAGATCAAGAATAAGCTCGAAAAGACTGAAAACGACACTCATCTAAGCGTTGTGCTCATTGGAGTCGACAGTGTATCACGTTTGAACATGATCCGTTCACTTCCCTACACCTACAACTATCTCCAACAAAACGACTGGATCGAATTTAAAGGCTACAACAAAATCGGCGACAACACCTTCCCGAACATCATGGGGATACTCACGGGCATGAACGTATCAACCGCTTTCAAGATTTGCAACCCCAAAGTAACCGGGCAGCTCGACAAATGCGACCTACTCTGGTACGACTACAAGAAACTGGGCCTCGTTACCGCCTACGCTGAAGACGAAACCGATATCAGCACATTCAATTACCTCAAGAAGGGCTTCGAGCGAAAACCGACCGACTACTACTTCCGCCCCTACATGTTAGCGGCCGAGAAAAACCTCAAAACCGTCGTACTGGAGGGGGTCAAATACTGTACGGGTCCCGAAAGTGCCGGCGAACGAATTATGAATTTGGCGCGCGATTTCACGTCCACATTTCGAAAGTACGCCAGCTTCGGATTCTTCTGGATGAACTCGTTCAGTCATAACGAGATTAATTCCGTTTCGAGAATGGACGTGAAGCTCGCCGAATTTTTAGTAAGCCTTAATCGTACGGGAGTTTTTGCCAATAGTATTGTAATTTTTTTAAGCGACCACGGTATCAGATTTGGTACCGTGACGTATACTCATACAGGTTGGCTGGAGGAGAGGCTGCCGTTTTTCTATATGACTGTGCCAAAGTGGTTTCAGAACAAGTTTCCACGAAAGTATAGTAACTTGGTGCTAAACTCGAATAGGTTAATAACGCCTTATGATTTATACATGACTTTGCAAGAAGTGCTGGTTTTATCTGGGAAGAAGTATTCGATGAAGGCTAGCTCGGCATGTCCCGAGTGTAAGTCACTTTTCGAAGCCGCCAAACGTGATCGTTCTTGTGAAGAAGCCGGCATTGAGAATCACTGGTGCACTTGCAGGGGTTACACTTCCATTCCTTCCAATGGAGTGATAGTCGAAAGAGCAGTTAAGTTTATTCTTCGCGAAGTGCAGCGGATGGCTAATGACAGGGGTTGCGCGGAATTCGAGGTGAAGAATATAATATCTTCTGGCGTATCCGTTAACTGTGATATTAAAAATAGAAGTAACTTATATTTTTTGATAACCTTTGAGACGCACCCGCAGGCTGTGTTTCAAGGGACTGTTAGTATTGGTGTTGACGTTCCCATTTTTAAAATGGAAGGTAGCGTTAGTAGATTAGACGTCTATAGCTTTAACAGTTGGTGCGTAACCGACGCCTTAGTGAAAAAGTATTGTTATTGTCATGGAAGTTATGCATACATATCTAGTATGATCAACACCGTTGCCACACATATTTTACAATTTTTCTATTAATTTAAGATGGAACAGAGGCCTTTAATGGAAAGTACCTAATTTATTATGTGTCTTTTAACACAAAGATTAACCAACCCCAAATGAGCAGATGAACTCAAGCAGACAATAATGGTATGACCTCTGATTTGCACAGAACAATTTCCAGAGGCAACGCAACAACTACCAGGTAACAGAAATATGTAAAGAGTGGTCGCAATCTGATAGAGTATTTCAAAATTAATATAGGGTGTTCAATTATCGACAGTATTTCAGTTCAGTTAGCTGGCTAAACAAATTAGAAATTCGAGCATATAGTGTGAAATTGGGATTCATGTAACACCAATTAGTCCTATGTATACTAGTCAACTTGATTTGCCAATAATTGCCAAAAGTATTGTTAATTTCAGGGAAAATATATTTTGAAAATTTAATCACTTTCTTCTTCCTACTCCCTTCTTTATTTTGTGATTCAAAGTTCTTTATGGTTTATTTTCTGTTAAACCTCTTTCTCGAGTCAACAATTTCAATTTTTTTATATTAGGAGCAATTTTGTCGAAAGTAAGTAGCTCGAATCGTAGTTGAATGCTATAGTAGTACTTTTTCAATACTCATGGCACAGTTAAAGAGGATATACTGTGCTCATGGCATGAAAACCACTTACTTGTTGCATCAAACAATTATGTGTGTAATGAGTGGCCTATCTGCTAGGCAGTTTATAGATTAAATTTGAAAATAACGTTACTCGAGAAACCCTTTGAATAGGGAGGTTCGATATTTTTGTTATGTATACTTTGCCAGCACGGCGGCAAATGTTTCTGGCTATTTTGGGATTTGAATTTGCTTCGAGAAAGTAGGCATTCTATTTTCAGCGTTCCGCGTGATATCAAGAGGCTCCTTTATTTGACGTATCCTTTCTCACCCAGACAATACTAGTATTTAGTTAAGAATTTTGTCACTACACCCGTTATTTAATTTCCTTTTCGGCGTTAAAACGTCCATTTGCTTAATTCTATTTGCGATTTTTTAACATTCCCTTTGTCGCACTTCCAATGAAAATTTTTACGCGATTTCCAAAAACATGTAACTTTCGGTTTAAGGACTTGTTCGACACGTTTAGAAAACTCGAAAAATGTTCACCAATAACTTTCTTTGCTTTTAACTAACACTCGGTTATCATTGATAATTCGAATGCAAAACAAGATATACTCAAAAAAATTCGGCTTACTTCTGGTAGCTGGGATACTCAAGAGTTTAATTAATTCATCTTTTTAAATCTGACTAATCCCCCCTTAGTTTCTACGTAAAATTGTGAACGCACACAATAGCGGATTAACTTTCAAAATAGCGATGGTAGTTTTTCATTGGTTAGTGTCTTTTTTCCTACCAATCCTAGACGATTTTAAAGGTCGTGAATCAATCCCATCTCTTTCTCAGAACAAGCTGACTCAAAAATTTCCACGGTGAGTTGATCTTTATGATGATCTAATAAATGTAATACTATATTCCTATTAAAAAGGGCGCAATATTAACCAATACGCAGATTTCGAGGCGGTTCCAGTGATTAAATAACATAAGCTCATTGAAATGAGACAACTCCCATTGATCTTCCATTGATCTACAATTAACCAGATATATTTTTTACATAATCACGACCACCATTTGCTTGGGACATTTCTTACAGCTTCTAATTAACTTATTCATGCGAGAAAATTGAAAAATTAATTCTGACTAGATATCTCGTAAATACGATTTTTTTGGTATTGATGGTGCTGCATTAACTTCAAATATAGTGTAAATGGTAAATGTATGTAATCATGTACCTAATAATACAGTGCTGCTCACTGCTAAAAGTCACTATTTATAGAAACAATTGTACCGACTGATACTGAAGACCTTTACTTTGGTAAACTATTTCTACTAAAAAGTGACAAATACAGTTTTTGTCATAACTAAAGGTAATAGTCACAGATACTGTACGATTGAGTACAATTTTTCAGTCAATTCAGTCGATAATAACAACATAAATCGAATATCCTCAACAACTACCCCTAACACATTCATACAACTGAAATAAATTGATTCAAATTCTTTGAGCTTCACTTTTGCTTCTCTTGATCAGAACAGAAACCCTTCGCTGGTTATTCCTTATTGAAAGACTTTATGAAGTATCATGGCGTTGTTTTCTTGCATTAGATACCAAAGTTGGTAGATAAAATAACAACAAATAAACTGGGTTGGTGTTGATGGTAAGTTTTCGATGGTAAACTTTCCGCCTAGTAAAGCATGTAATCGCACCTCGTATCACTCCACTTACTGATTTCATTCGCAAATTACGTCATAATAAGTATACGCATAAGAAAGAGAGCGCACGAGGAATACGTGGTTACACAGATCTAATAACGTTATCAAAATATTTATGGGAGGGAATAAAAAATATAAAAATAATGGCAAGATTCAGATGTGGAAATGATGAGAGAAGGAAAGAGAAATGGCGACAAGAAGAAATAAAATGTAGGATATGTGGAGAGGAAGAAGAGAACATAGTTATGGAATTGCATACATTAAATTGTAAAAGGTTTTGCCATTTTGGCGTCTATAATAAAGATTGATTGACTGCTAGTATACACATTATTTGCGAGTGGTTGATAATCGATTCCATTAAGGGTGGTACCGGTTTACAACTCTAATACTCTTATAGTCCAGGGAATAGAGGGTTTTAACTTGCAAAATGAGAAGTAAGTAGTTCCAATTTCTTTTGCATGTCATCTGGTGGTTGTGCTTCCCCCCGTACCACTCCCAAAACCCCCGAAATTTGGTTGGTTTCTTAGTTTTTCAATCATATCTTTTTAATGGTTCCCTTTGGAAAAAATATTGTTATCAGAAATTGTAGAGCATAAAATTCTACACAACTATGATATACCTATACTACTTTTTTGTGAAATGTTTATTAAAAAGATAAAGCTTTAAAGTTGCTTTGAACTTATCGCCCTACCCTGCACCCTTACCAAAGGGGCTTTCAATCCTAGTTTCAACCCTTCCTAGTGGTGATATTTGAATCACTGTAAGATTGTAGCAGGACCGTAGTCAGACCGAAAGTGAAGGTAGGGCAAACGGATGGTAAGAGCGGGCAGCTTTTTGCGTCGCACACGAAAATTATATGAAATTTCAAGTTCAACGCGGTTTAAGAAAAGTTAAAAAAAAAAGAAAAATTATAAAATTTACCTACCTACTAGTATGATAAATACTCAAATTTTTACAAATTCGCGGCACACATGTGGACACAATGCACAATGTGGAACGAATGGGGAAATTTATTGTTGCATATTTTTATTTTAAAAGGTCTGGCAGCATCCTTAAAAGACCTTGCCACCCCCTGGCTATGGGCCTGGATTGTAGCGCTTTCTAATACACGTTTGAAATAAAAAATTATCTCACTTCAGTTCAGTTTCATCCCCCACTGGAAAGGATGAATATTTCAACCCCCTTGTGGCGATTGATAATTTAGTCAGAGAGTACAACTCTTATTACTTATATTTTCTAATCCTCTCGTTCCAGTTTAACCCTCTCCACCCCCCTACTGAAGTGAATGGTTTAATCCTCTGTTTTTGATTGCTAGATCACACTTGCATAATGACATTTCGAATATAAAAACACGTTGGAAAGTACTCGATGCGTTGAGTTACTTATAGTCCGAGAGCTGAGAAACATTTTTGGGTACAATTTTGAGACACGCTGAAAACTTGTCCAATACTTCTCCAATAATATCCAAACATAGAATTGCAGACCTGACTGAGGAATAGCGGGGATAAATCAACCCTTATATTTTTAGGAACGAATTTTGTTTGCAAAAAAATGTTCTTGATGCATTTCGAAATTTTTACACCTTCAGGAGCGAAAAAATCAATAAGCCAGATCTTTTAGTGGAGCCTTACATTTTGCCAGGAACCATTAAAGTTTGAAAGAATGTATACAGTACCCCCTGAAATACATGAACACGGAGTGTACTTTGATAACTTTTGATGAAAGTTTCAGGACAATTGTCTTTATTTCGATATAATACCATTACAACAAGTTCAAACGATACTAATAATGTGTAGATCCTCCCCACTATTTCTTAATCATTCAGATACTCGACTGGGCATACTTGAAATTAGCGAATGGATGCTAGCTTTTGATATACTGTCCCAAGATTCTAAAAGACGCATGTAAAGATCATCTAAAGCTAAACTGTTTCCAGGTAAATCATTTATCCATCCACCCATCATACCCCACATGTCTTCAATTGATGGTAGATGCCGTTGAACACCAAATTGTAGATGTCATTTTTCTGTCTTATTAGTGTTACTTTAATTTGCATCATGCTGAAATTTGTTTCGTTTCTTATTTTGAAATAAATGTCTACACAAGAGTATAGCAAACCAGCTCCTGGGTATAGATATTGCTTGGCATTCGTATATTATTATATGGCTAAAGCTGTGCTGAATTTCATGGAATTTGGTTCATAACTAACGGAGATGCCAAAAGGACTTTCCTTATTTTTTGGCCTATACATTGCCAATTCACCGAAAAGCCAAAGTAAATATATAAACGTCGTTTTTTTTTCGAAAACTCAAAATACTTAATTCATGTTCATATAAAATAATGTATGTTAGAAAGCAATGTAATCTTAGATAGCTGAACAATCACTACTAGAGGAGGTTGAAATTATCGCCCCTTTTTGTAGGGCATGGAAGGGGTTAAAATGAAATGAAGAAATGTAGAATGAGCTTTTCTTTGATAATTGTATGCGAAAGCGCCATAATCACACAGTGATTCAAATACCTACCACCACCAAGGAATTGAAGTGCTATCATCTCCTTTGATAGGGGTGCAGGGCACAACATTAATAGCACCATAACTTTATATTCGACCTATTTTTTCATATGACTCTTGACTGATTACAGAAATAACGTATACAATTTTGTTAAAATATGTACATAGAAATTTCAGAATCTTCAAAATAAAGTTAACTTTGAAGCTCTGTATCTTTTTAAATAAAAAATTTACGAAAAAGAAGTATCTAAAAAAATTGTGTAAAATTGTATGGTCTACAATTTCTAATAACAATATTTTTTTGTAAAGTATAAATGTATAAATATATATGATTGAAAAACTAAAAATCCAACCACAGTTCTTTGGCTTTAGGGGTGGTACGGGGGAAGCACAAGGAGTTGGAGGTCGAAAACCACCTCAACCTCCATGACATGCAAACAAAATTGGAACTACTTCTCGTTTTTCTGGAAATTGCCCATTTTCAGTCTCTATTTCCCGGACTATTATGTGTATAGCCGACGCAGTACCGGAAAAGAGAAGTAAACAAGAATTTCAAATTTTCACCTTTTGTTTAGACATACAAATGTAGGTAATAATTGTGCGGGCTTCCACCAAATAACTAAATTTCTCCACGAGCTTTGGAGTTTTCGGACACGTACGATGACACGACTTAACTTTTTTAAATTGGGCCTTAGTTTTGGATCCGCCGGGAAATTCTATTTACCCCAACGATAACGCGAATCTCTTAGGACCTATCTGGTCGCCTTGAAACTCTTAACAACGAAAGCCTGGAAGCTCTCTAAAAGTAATTCCCCTTTAACTACTGTGTCCAAAAATGGCGGAATATTTTTAATATAGTGATACCTAATTTTTCTATTGGTTAAATTCTCTTTTTCCACCAATACCAAACGGCTGTATTTTAATACTTGCTAAATTCAAAATTTCCAAGGTAGCTTTGCGTTATACTGAACTCTCGCGACGATAGTCAATATGATTATCCATTTGGAACCATTATGTGATGGAGGGGGGGAGGACTCAAAGAAAGTGAGCCTGATTCTCCAGCGCCCCCCTAATAATTACTTTGGGGATTGTTTAGAACCTTCCGGAGAAAGGCCACTGCAAAACACCCGTTATCTCCCTCTGCCGATAATGACGACGTGCTGAAAGGTAGCAGATCTTTCTTTGGCCTAACGGTTGCCCTAACCTAAAAACGGTCCAGAGCGACTCACGAATGGGCGGTTTATTTCTATGAACTTAAACAAGAAGCTTTATTGCCAAACTAATTTATTTCCAGCAATTACGTACTTTACTTGGCTCTATCTCATATTTGGTGGTTCTATTATTATTGTATTGTACATACTTTGGATTGTTATTTATGGCTAACTATTTTGCAAAATGCCATACTATTTCTTTGCCAGTACGTCGAATGCGGGTGGAACTTCAGTTAAAGCTGCACGTCCAGCCCTAGACCTGGCACTTTAACATTAGCGAGAGGAGGTACCTCCAAGTCCACTGAGGGTGCAGGAGCACACCAAGCGAGTCCTACAACAGGGGGGCGAAAAGTTAACTCACACGAATAAATCTTTATAGTTACCTATAATCGCAGACATAACCACCATAAACAATACGAATATATCTGAACGCATTTTGATGTTTCTGATGTTTTCCGTTGGTACACTCGGTATTTATATGTATTCGAAATGTCTCTTATTACAAAATAATTATTTAGCGGAACAAATACTCGTCGTTCATTATGGCATTATAATAATTCCGTCACGTATCGACAAATTGTGTTAGTTTCGTTTAAATGGTGTAAACACATTTTATGTAACGTTTATAAAGCATATTGTGTTCATTGTAATAGATATTTGTGTCTGTTCGAAAATTCAAACTAATCTCAGATATGTTTGAATTGGTTGACTTACAAAAATAGAAAAATGAAACAATTTGAGAATAACAAGTTAAAAAAGTAATCGTAAACGGTTTACAAAAAGCGCATTTCCACATTAGCAGTCTTTGTCCGAAAAAATTAGTTACTTTTTGGCACTTGATTTCAATTTGTCTTTTCGGGTAAAATTTCAGGTGAATTGGATGACAAATAAACAATGTATCTGTCTGTCTGTGGACGCGTAATAATTTTATTGAGCTTTTCACTTTGCGTATGCACAGCCTATTTTTTATGTACGTTTAATGTATGCACTTTTTTTTAGGAATCATCTTCCTTTAAAATTCCATTAATAAGAAAGTTGGGTCTGCGCATGCGTAATCTATTTTTTTTTTCAAAAAGTGCACATAATAAATAATGACCCAAAGAGTTGACCGTAATTTCCAACAGAGCCAATTTTATTTTTCTCTATCAATGCATTAACCGTTTCCTCAAGGAAATTTTGGGCTTCTTTGATCCAAAATGATCGCTAAAGTAGAACAAGTTTCATGAGTTTTGGCTAATTAAAAATCAAAATGCTCAAACACACAAATTTCTATCCTTCCCCTTACCCAAAAGAACCACCGAACTACTGTGATCAGGCTAAACAAGTGCAATTTCTTGTCTTGGTAACTTAATTGTTGAGAATCAAATGCGAATGGGAAAGAGACACGAACGGTTTTTTTTACAGAAAAAGGATGCAGTATTCAGTAAAAAGTAACTTAAAGCATGCGCACAATTGACTTTAAATCAATAGCACTCTAACAATAACAAAGAGTAAATGCAGAGCGCATTAAGTGGGTAAAAATGAGCAGGGAAGATTGCATTATTGATTATAGGGACACAATGTTTAAGCGGAAAATGGAGAATTCAATTACACCCCACCTGGTTTACGAAATTTATTCGAATCACATGCACGAAAACCTTAAAATGGTGAGATTTTGTTTCGGAACAACTTTATTGTGACTTGAACGCGAAATTCTCTACTCTACTTCTCTATTTTAGAGCACTTGACGTATCGGTGGCTCAAACCCGAACACCTCGAAAAACTCTACTCCAGATTAATCCCTACCTATCTTTTCTGATTAATAAACGTTTCAAAATGGCGCGTTATTAATAAAACTTCCAGATCACTGCGTATCTCCAATTCAATCACGTATGATCGCCAAACTTATCTAGCCTCCACGGACTTTTAGAATTTTAGAAATATTTTCGGAAAAAATCGACCCTCTAATTTTGACACTCTGTATACTTTCTAATACCAAATTTTTAAAATGATTACCAACCCTACCGAAATTTTGTAGGTTAAATCGAAGCAAAGTTGCCCCTTTTTGTGATTAAAAACACGCTATTTGAATTTTTAACTTAAAATAGCCGATATACCAGCGAACAACGGAAAATGTCAAATTTCGTTTCCATTTTTTCTAGCTTAAACGGTCGGAAATGGACGGTTCTCCTTAGTACCTTCTGGGGGAGAGTCTCTGAATCTGTTATCAGAATTTCCATAGCACGTACCACCATGTCTCCGTAACCATGGAAGCAATTAAACAAAGAATATTAGTACATACGTAGTTTTTTATGTAGATTCGAATTTTAAAAACAAAAGTTCATTTAAAATGTCAAAGTTACCTCCACCCCTAAAAATTGAGAAACAAATTTAAAAATATGTTAAAATGTGTCTCCCTGTATCCTTATTAATTAATTATAATAAATAATAATTAATTAATTCTTTGAGGTTAGTAGATTATGCATGTGACCAGTCGTTTTGTGTCAATTTCTGTACATCTACTTTGTCTTTATTTGACATAATTACTTATTTTTCGGTTGGTCAAAGCATAGCGAATGAGTTATTGTCTAGCCATAAAAAATGCATGGATTGATATCGAGTCAATTCGTTCGAACGTATTCTCAATACAAATAAATTCAATTTTGATACTTTTGTTATATATCAAACCGACGTTTTGGGCGCCTGTAGGTATACTGAGCTTCTTGCATAAGTAATGATTGTAGAATTTTCTCCGCAACAAAAACTTAACTGAACAAAGAGTAGAGATTCAAGTTTTTCACTTCCTAAAAGTAAGATACCTTTAAAGAGACATGGAAATTATGCATAAAAATGGAAATGCCTACATTTCCACAACTAAAAACCTGCCAGAGCTTCATATTTCAGCATACCTAGCTATAAGTTTCGCAACTGCGTGGTAGAATTATGATTTCCGGGCTGTACAAAAAGATTCGCATTCTTTTATGGTGGTTCGAAATGCAAAATAAATAAAAATGGAGAGCCGCATAGAAAAACTAAGTTTTCGCACTTTCTAAACAGAATTTTTTTTCATTTTTTCAGCAGTGGAGTAGTCGTCGGTGCAGATGTCAACTGTCACGTAGCACCTGACCTGGGGTCAGAAGAAGTCAAGCACATTGTTGGAGCGACGTTTGGAACTGTCAAAATTAAACGTAAAGACATTGATGAAGTATATACAGAGTGGCCCAACGAGAAGTATACAGAGGGCTTTTAGGGTATTAAATTTAGAAATTTCGAAAAATCCTCGAACACGTCAATTTTGTATTCGAGGGGGACAATACAAATCACGAACCCAAGTCTTCACCCCTCTAATTAGGGGGCTTACCCCTAAAATTTTAAATGGTATCCTATGGCAAATGGCACATTATTTGAAAGCCAATTTAATCGTGATTACTAATCTGCTTTGCTTTTTAAATTCTATTGATTCGGCAGTTTATTTTGTGAAAGCGTACATTTGCATTTAAATAATTCAAAAACCGTTCAGCTTTTAAAGGCATTTGTTCATAAATGATCACAAATACTATTATAATCGCCCTCGCTCCACCAACTAACTATTATGTTAGACTAAAAAGTAACAAGCAAAATGCAGGTTTACGTTTTATTCTCCATTGATCCAAACCTTATGAGAAAGCAAAAAAATGCGTGTGCGTTTTGCTTCCGGTTGCATTTATTGGCAAGTGAAACGGATTATTTTTTAAATCTTTACTTATATTTTGTTCATTTCGGGTTCGGAGAAAAGTAACAATTTAGGTAAGATAAATTTACTGTACTGATCGTAAGTCATGATATTTAAACAGAAGATAAATCATAATTGCAAAAATAAAAAGCAAGTCTAAATGACAAGTTACGTTCTTGAATCGGTTATGCTTCGGGATCGTTTAACTTTCAGAAGAGGAAGGTGGTGAAAGCGAATTATCTGTGGACTAAGTACTTGACTTGACACCTTTTTTAAAATATTTCATGATAAGTAAACCTTGTTTATATGAAAGTTACACCAAAACGTGAAAGTCATGTACGACTAACCTGCGATTAAAAGCAACAGTCAAGGGCTCAACAATGTTTGAATTTTTTCGTAGGTAAACTTCAGACACAAATGGTACGTGTTTTCTAAAGTTGTATACACTACCGCATTAAAAAAGTAGAAAGTTACCTATGTTTTAATTGTATTTGGCCATACGGTTAAAATTCGTTTGTAAAAATCAACAGTGATTGATCGAAACCTACCAGTTTTTTTTTACGTTTATTGACAATGAGAATGAGAAAAAGATCATGAACATGACCTACACAGTGAAGGACTTTCACTGCTTGTGGTACTGGTAACCGACTCCTTTACATTTTAAAACGGTAGAAAGTCTTCCTTCCTCTACCATTTAATGGTTCAAACCGTTGCCTGATTAAAGTGTAATGAATTAGTGTACCCGCGTAAGTAGTTGGACAATGGCCATAAATGCTGATGTTGTACTATTGCATTTTTAACTTGGAGAAATCAAAGCGAATGACGAACAATGCTTTGATCAAATACCTTTAACGTTAACCGTGCATAATTAATAAGTGCATTCACGCAAATTCGTTAACAAAAATGTATGCGGTGCAAAATGTGTTGGTGCGAACTCTTATCGTGCTGGGGATGGGGGTTGCTGTCGTTACGATTTTGTACTTCACCCCCACACCAGGTAAATGACTCCTAATTTCCTTTCCATTTCATCCGAGAAAGCGCATTTTTGTTTCAACTAATGAAATCGATACCTATTAGGAAAAACTTGTGATGCAATATACGTTTGAATAAATTATTACCGTACGACACACTTCGAGTAACAATTTTAATTAACCATTATGTTGTAATTGACGATTTTACAATTCAGCTACAATTACCTACATTAATAAAATTGTTTCTATTGGAAGGACGAATTTATCGGGGAGCCATTAAATTAATTTGTGCATTATTAATGCTAATTTTCTCTCTTTGTAAATTCAGGGTATTATTGTTCATTATACGTTCCGCTTTAAGTTAAATACCGTGTTTATTAATATTTAGATTACGTTGGTGTAACAAACAATGACAAATGAAGATCACACACTTTGCTGAACTGCCAATTAGCAATGGATGAGTTTGCTCGTCGATAATGAGTATAAGGGTGCCGACCTTCGCAGCAACCACCACCTTGAAGAAGAGATTTGTACGAGTCGCTCCGCCGCTGCTACTTGTGGATAATGGTTGGGGGACACATGTGTAAAGGGAAGTTTTTGTTAATAGCGGGTTGGTGATTAACGTTACATTGTCCTTATGCAAAGGTCAACTAGTTTACAGGGAAATAGACACTATTACCACAACGTCCATAAATAATTACCATAACATTAATTTTAACGGTTGAAGTGAGTCGGTGGTGACATTGAAAACCTCAAGATTTACTAAAAACAAGTTAAAAAAGTCACTAGATTTACGCGTATTTTTGATGCGGCAAATCAGTGGACGAATAACTTGGACCGTATGGTGGAAAACCATTCCTTCCCTCAAGACAGTTTATTGGCGCACTATGAAAACATATCAGAAGAATTTTAATTTTTCTCCTCAACTCCAGCACCAACACTCGCCCAATTTCGTACTATAACCAAATTGGCCTAGCAGTATTTTTTATCAATACACCTTCTTCCAACTCCTCTCATGCCCTCAATTTTGTAGGAAGACCAAATTCGGCAAGTGAATACAATCTTTCTAGTAAACGTGATGAGTGGTAGAGGGCGCTGTTTAACATTAACATGAACTTTGCAGGTTTTCTTGAAAGTTTCGAATGCACCAATTATTATATGATATTTTCAAATAGGATGAAAAAGTAAAATTATTAGTGAAAACAGCATAGTGATTTCTGTTTCCTAAGCAGAAATATGGGGAAAGTTTAAATTGTAGTATTTGTATTCATCCAAGTTGGTAAACCTAGAAGTTAACTGTTCCATGAGGTTCAACATGCTTTTGGATGCGGCTTTTCCAGAGATTTCTAAGTGGCTGAAACCATTGCTTTCAATAGAGTACCATGACAACATATACAGTGCGTTCGAGATAAGAGGGTCACCGCAGTATCTCTTTTATTTGGTGAGATACGAAAGATTTGTTAAATATAATTTTATATGTCACATTATACGATAAGTCTGATCGCATATTCAAACTTCCTGCATAACCGGAAATTGATGCAACTTTTGTTTTTCAAATGCAATGCCTATATTTTTTACGATATTCGAAAACAGCAATCAATTTGCTGCACAACATATTGCATATGGTTGATATACAAACAGAAATAGAGAAATACCTTATTCAATATTTAGAAAATTTATAAAATCTAGCATACCGTGTGCTGTCAGGATGCGCGGTGCCAGTGCACAACATGCGGCGATCATATCGTGCAAAAGTAAAACATTGAAAAAATTATTGTAGGTCTTTTCTGTATGATATGGCCCACGGCAAGCTAGATTTCATAAATTTTCTAAATATTGAATCACGAATTTCTGAATTTTTTTTGTATATCAGCCATATGCGTTATCCTGTCATACAGAAAATTGTTTTCTCTTTCTAATATCGTAAAAAACATGAGCATTGAATTTGTAAAACAAAAGTTGCGTCAATGTCCGGTTAAATCGGAAGTGACACCGGAAGTTTGAATATGAGACCAAATAGATCGTAACATGTACAATTATATTTGACCAATTTTTCGTCTCTCGTCCAATAAAAGAAGTATTAAGGTGACCCTCTTATCTTGAACGCACTGTATATGACTAGTTTTACCGGACTATACACCCCTCCACAACAATTTCGTAACAAAACCAATTCCGTCGAGAAAACTTTAAGCTATTTTAACAAACGGAGGGTGCCGGAGGGGATGTTATAATAATGTTCCGTTGCCGATTTATAAAAAGCTTAAAAGACGTCCGAATAGCCGACAGTTAGTGAAACTTAAGCTCGTTTTTTAGAATAAAAAATGTGCTAAACATAAGCTACCAAGGCACCATACTTCAAGTGCCAATGAATGTGTTCTAAAATGTTTTTTAGTTCTGTGGTAGAACTACATCGATTAAAATTTTGGTCACTCTCGTTCAGTGGATTTCGAGCTCTACTATTAGTACCGGAGTCAAGCTTTCATACCACTGCGCCAAACATGCCGGCTATAATTTATTGAAAACAAATTTGCCCCATGCGCAATTCTGCCCTTTTGTATCTAAGAATATGTGTACAAAGAATAGGTTCGGCCGGAAATGAGAGTACAGACATATAGACAGACAGACAGACCGATCAATATCATCGACATTTTCTTTAATTCGTATCATCATCATGTCAAAAAAGTGGGGGGGGGGGCATTTTTTACCCCATACTAACGTGCGGATGGTAAAAATATTTGAACGCTCGGTAGATGTAGCCATATTGTAATATTTGGAACATTTCACACGCACGTAAATGTAATAGATGCATTCACAATCGAAATGGCTACATAACAGAACCGCTAATTAGGGGCTTTTTTCCAGATTATCCCGCTTTGTTGCCCCCCTGTAATGATACGAATGCATCGGCCAAAATATCGGCCGGCATATATGGACGATATGCCGATATTAATATCGGTATCGGTTGATGCCTAATTTTGACCAAGCTTACATGTCAAATTTATTAGTTAGTTACCCTGAGTTTCCAGAGTATAATTTTACTCACGCAAGAAAAAAAATTGTGTTTCCATAAAAATCAAGGTCCCAATTTTCAATCTGAGAAATTTGACCCGGAATTTAAGTACTAAATAATTGGGATTTCCATTTTACGTAAAACCTGACTATATAGAGTGTAACATACGTAAATATTATCAGTTTTTCACCATAAACCAGGGTCCAAAAGTGTTAAGTTGGAGAACTTTATATTTATATATACAACGAGCGGCTAAAATATGGAACAAATTGATTTTAGGGAAAAGTTGATTTTTGAAATAGAACAGTATTTTTTAAAATCCATTCTTGAATTCTGTAGCAAATTCTACGCAAAAGCAAAAAAAAAACATAACACAATTTACGTACATTTTTTGATGCACTGTATATTTTGTCTTTACTACAAAAATGCGCAAGAATAAATTATGATAGACGTGTGCGAGCATTTTTTTAAAACTCAACACCTGATTTTTAAATGAATTTGTTCCATATTTTAGCCACACACTGTGGAATGATAAGATCAACACCTCCATTAATACTTTAACTGTAGAATCACTTGCATCTTTTAAAAATTGCTCTAGTGCATTATATTTTTGAAAAGAGAATTTAATATGCTATTTTTTGGAATAAAATATACAAGGTGTCCTATTTAAAAAAATGAGGTTAGGCCCGATAAATGAAATTTTCTGATTTTCTCCCGTGTCTCTTAAACGAGCGAATATTTGCAAATTTTGATTTTACCATTTTAAGTTTAACCCAAAAAGAGCACATGTGACGCCTACATTACTTTTTTGATGGCGCTAACAATTATGGGGAATAACATTGTTGAAAATGGGACACAAATGTAATGGAATTCTGCCCAGTAACTTTTTTTCTAATAACTGAGATACCGATGGTTGAGGTCGGAAAAAATCAGCTATACATCGGCAGAAATTCTTTTTCTTCACTTTACAGGTCTCAATAGACCAGTTGCTCAGGAACTAATTGCATTTGCAATGCGAAACAAAAATAATGAAAATAATGCAATATAATTGCGTGCAGGTAGGATGCCGGATTAAACTTTTGCTGTTCGGTCAGTTAAAAAAATCAGATGGTATCGAACACACTTTTGATGTTATCTGTATTGCAAGTTTGAGACCTAAAACCTTCTTCGGCGAGGTGAGATACTTCCAGTTTCTAGTTATTTTGAGCCAAAGTGTGTTTTGATTTTCTTCGTTAATCGAGTGAATCTATTTTTAATGGATCTTTCATTTAAGAATGGGTATATCGTATGCATATCGGATAATAGAGTCTTAATATCATTAGTAAATTTTAAGGCTTGGTATGGGTCGCTATTATCCATATTATGAGTTACTTAAAAATTTGATGAAGGTTATACAACGTCAGTTTAAACTTCAGGTTAGTTTAACTGACAAATTTCAGAAACACGATTGGTCAACTTGTGAAATAATATCCAATCAAATCATTTTAGCCCACAAGTTAACTCAAATGGGCCTTCAGAAACTACAATTTCCGGGGCGTTGTTTGTTTTGCGTTTCTTTCTGACTGATTTCGCTGGTTTATTTACTTAGGGAATGATGAAGGGGAGGCATGACAAGAGACTCTTATCGGACTTCTACCCTGAATTATTCTGTCGTTTCCTTATTGAGAAGTTGAGGAGAGATCCTCTAGAATAGATTCAGATTTACAATGTGACTATATGGAAAGTGATACACATAACAGTGCCTTCATACTGAAAGGAACAAATTAATTTAGGGTTTCAGTATCAGTATCAGTATCTTCATTTTGTGGGCACAAATCAGCATAAATTTGATTCTTCGGTATTAGGTTTGGGAGAACAACGTTTAGTACAAGTATGCTATTCTTTACAGTGAAGAACAAGAAAATTTGTATGATTCTAATTGATCTTAAAGAAACATTCCACATTTAAAGCATTTAAAAGCCGAATATTGTCACGCTTCAACCTCAAACGGAAATAAAATAATGCGTGCAGTAGACAAAGTTGCAAGGAAATATGAAGGAAAGAAAAAATTAGGTAAAAAACCGCCGAATTACAAAGCACTTTACGTAAAGGGTTACGCGTAGACATCTAGACTGTGGTAGCTGCATTTTTAAAGTGAAAGTTAGCATTTTCTAAACTGTATCACGGAAGCAAATCGAAAGATTACGTAAATGTAAGAAGAAAGTGTAAGTAAACTAATCAACGCTTCGTTACGTTATACAAAATGTAACTTGTTACTTCATTTTAACCATAACGGTAATAAGGAACCCAACGTGCGATACTTTCTCCATCATAATAATAATTATATTCATGAATCAGAAAAAGCGCCGGATTTACTTTCTTCATTCACGTAACCTTAGGCTCAGAGGATTGCTTCGTTGTTTCATAATTGAAATATCATCAAAAGAAGTTGCGAGAAAGAATCAACTTAAATTTTAATTGGGCTCAATGTTAAATTTGGTAGCTAAATGAACTTTTTCGTAAAGCAAAGCTATTATATCTACATCGCTTTTATTCCCTTTGTGTAGTTTTTCAATTAGTGTAGATTTAGAGGAATTATTCGAAGGAAATTTCTGTCATATTTGCCAAAAACGCGAATACATCATTAAGAATGCAATAAGAAGGAAGTGGAATTCGACCACCGCCGAACAGTAATTAGCAGAACAAGAGAGGCATAATAAATAAATAATTTTTTTTAAATTTTGGTTAAAATTGAGATACATAATATACTCTTACTATTAGATCATAGATGGACGCAATATTCAAATAACATAATAAATACCAAGCAGCGCTGGATAGACACACCCAAACTTCTCCCTTACTTTTCCAAATGACGAACGACCTCGAGCTCCGAGCTTGCGATATTTAAAATTTATTTATGTTTTACATATGGCGTATACAGCTATTATTTCCAATGTCTTCGATGGTTGCATGGATTGTGAAATCTATGAATTTTGAACAAACTAACTTTAAATGAGACCAAATCCAAATTCTAATGTCCGTTTCATAAATGGTAATGCAACACAAACGGCTTCAAACTTTCCCAAAGATTAATATATTTAAGAAAACATTAATTTTCCTTGATAATTCTTAATTTCCACTAAACATAATTTACGATGATTTTTCTTACAAATTTGCAACATAAATAGTATAACGGTACTTCATAGAAAACTGTCCTTCTGCAGGCGATGATGTACAGTCATTGACAAAAGTAATGATCGCCGTATAGGAAAATCCTGAAACCATGTGCAACTTGGAAATGCAAAACAACAAATTAAGGTGTCTCCTCCTTGAAGAAACCGACGGAGCCCGATGTGGTAGGCATGTTGGTTGCTTATGCTGCAGAACCCATTAAGGGATCATTACTTTTGTCAATGACCGTACAACGATATCGATGCAGAAAATTAACTAATAAAGCTGTAGATTGGAACTTCTCTTTTGCGAAATCCTTCGGTAAATTTTCCCGAGAAGTAAATGTTCTCTGGGTTTTTCAACGGTTTGTTGTTAATGTTCTAAATGTTTCTTATATTACCACAACAGGAGAAATGTTTACTAAGTAACAATTTGCACCCTGTTTTCATTACTAATTTTCCAGCTGCAGGCGATTCTAACAATGATAAAGTTTGAAAACGTAAACAATTAGTCCCTTTGTAATGGAGAAAAATATTATACTCGCACGCTTGATTAATTTGTCCTTAACTGAATAGGGTAATATATTAATATTTTTTTGCGACGGCAATTGCCTACCCACCGCTGCTCCAGTATGTTTTTAGTTTATACAATATGCAATAAACCTTTATCATGAACAAACTGACACGTTCGTATTAATTCACTTATCCATGTAAAAAAGTTTCACAGAATTTGTTTTTGGCAATCCTTCCTTAAAATTTGCTGCATAATAACTGCCCACCCACATCTCATTTGTATTTGTTACAATAAAAGTAATCCAATTGCAGGTTGTCTACCTTAAATGAATCTTTCCACTTGAGCTTTTCGCGACTTTCCTTATAAACAATTGAGTAGATTCTCAACAAAACCAAACATGCTTCTTTAAGGATATTGTTATCATCGGACACTTTAAGCTGTTTGGACACGTAGACACTCAGTCCAACACTCAAAGCTCGATTGAGCGTGTTAGTCAGACCTATCTGCAAGTATTTTGGCCTCAAACGTGGCAATCTGCAATTTGTGTACATTTGTCGTTAAAGTACCGATTCTGCTTAATTCCAAATTATTTTGGAATTTTATGATTTAAACATTTTTGTCATAGGATTTTAAACGTGTCACTGACCTTTCCTCAATTTTTCTTTCGCCATCACTATCATTTGAGTCACTCGAACTGCGTTTTACCATATCCTAGCAGATTCATTAATTATGTATCCTGCTTCTGATGTGAAAATACAACACGTACGCCGCGCCGGCGCCGGCTAGATATTCTCCCTAAAAATACACTGATCAACCACCACTGTCGCAATAAGACTGATTTTATTACTCATATAATCGATTCTCGCCGAATGGCGACATATTTGAATGAGCGAATACCGGTCGACAAGGTCACTTGCACAATTTTTCCATTAATATACGTACACGGACAGGGCCGGATTAATGCCCTGCGAGGATCTAAGAAATGAGAATGTTTGGGGCCCCTTTTATAGTGCACTTTCACTTTAAAAAAATAAAAAGTGTACTTTTTCGCTCTTGATATCTGTCTGTCTGTCTGAGCCACAAAGGCTGCGAAACTACACCATTTACGGGCTTGGTATTGGTGTCATTCTGTCAGAAATTAATAATTATTTCATGTTTGTATTCTCGTTAAGGCAGGAAATGTCCATAAAGGCTATTGAAATCGAAAAGCAAAATTTGACAGTGCACTCTTCAACTCTTGCCCACAAGCGGCTTAACGAATTTTTTTTTCTTTACGTTGCAGCGACTAATTATAATTGGCAAAATACGTACAGATCGGTAAACATATACTATACACACAGGGTTGTAATTTAACAATTAAAATTAATTATGTTTCTTTTTGTTCTTTTCCCTTATTTTTTGGCGGGGGTACTTAGTCTGCTTATGCATTAATCCGGCTCTGTCACGGACCTACAAGTTAATACAAAAACTCTTTCAGATGATTTGTAGTGGGGTTACGTTACAAATGCCTGATGTTCTTTGCTTTTGGGCAATGAGTTATGAAAAGGGAAAATTTTGGAGATACTCCCAACAACACAAAAGTAATGGGTAGCTCAATAGTCTGCAGTGGCAGCTCCCTCCCCTCGAAAGTGAAGTTTGATTCTATTGACCTTTGGGGTGGTAACCCTCCTATTTCTCTCTTTAATTCTGTAAAATAAACGTCTTCGTCTACCATCAACTTACTCGTCACACCCACCCCCTATAGTCACTTCCGGCCGTTTAGCGTGGGATCATCTTTGATAAAGAATGCGATCTCCTCATTTTGACAATAAAAAATTGACATGTTCGAGGGGCCGGGGATGTGTAAACATTTTGCCTTCCCTCTATTATACACATTTCCTAGCAATTATGTAGAGTACCTGAATTGTAATGAGCCGGGAACATACAGGGTGTAGAATAGGTTTACGCATCATAGGAATTTCAATGGTAATTTATTTATATTGAAATTTTCTTCCCCAAATTATTTTACAGCAATTTGTAAATAAATATAGATTGTAAAATTCTGCGTCTATTTATGTGCCCATTTGTAATTTTTTGTTGTGGGAAATCGGACAAATTAAGGAAATTCTAAATTAGCATTTTCATAAAGGTCGTGAAATTGTTAAACAAAAATTCGATTTTTACGCAAATGATAAATTCTAATGTATTTAATTACTCCGGTTTCCCGAATTGAAAAATAATAAATAAGGGCATTAGCAGACGCAGAATTTTTCAAGTTACAAGAAACCTTAATTAATTAAGGGAGAAGTTATTTGGATATTAAGAAATTAGCATTGAAATCTCTATTGTGCGTAAACTGTTTCTACACCCTGTATACACTATTTAAACAACAGCCATGCAAATTATGGAGACGAGACTTTTTACAGTATGCGAATGGGAAAAAAAGTGGTATCAATTGCTATTCTCCTATCTAACATTCGTGGAGGTATTCGGGTGAAACCCCAAAAATGCAGATAAAAATAGTATACATTTTGTTAAAGATATTTGAATTTTGTTGGATTATGTAAAATAATATATAATAATAATATAAAATAAAATATATCACATTTTAATGTAAATAGTAAAAATTTATATCAAAAATAGGGAATAAAAAGCCCCTATTTCAATTCTCATAAATACCGTGAAAAAATTTAGTCCTAGCCCTACATGAAATTATAGGGCGTTTGATGATTAAAGCAACCCACTTTGCACACTTATATATTGGCCCAAAACATATATTTGTAGAAGGGGAGCCGTCCGCCTCCCTTTGGCAGGTGACGGTGAGCATTTTATAGGAAAACTAAGCCCTTTATTCAAAAATCTTTTAGAGCATACAACTTTTGTTCTATCGCCACTCCGACCAGTAAAACATAGCCTCAAAGTTGATGAACATTTTTATATTCGACAAAAAAAGCCTTAGAGAATGATTTTATTTCACTAAAACACTAAATATTTTACTCAAAAAAATGTTCACCCAAAAGGAAACTCTATGACAAAAATTGTTGACTAAAAAAATATTCAAAAAGTACCATCCGCCCCCTTCTACTACCTCATTACCTAGACATCAAAGTATTTAATTATGACAACAGATGACCATTGGACCAAACCGAAATTTTAGAAAGGTGATACGCTCCCATCAGGAGAGGGGGTGGAAACTCTTAAAACTGCATTTTTTTGTTCTTAGCATTTTACAGAAAAAATTTAGCACAAAACCTTTTTTGTAGACCATAAAATTCCCTATCAATTCATGCATTTGTTCTACTCCAACTCTAACCGCTTAAATATAACCTCAAAGTCAATGAACCAGCATAAATTTACAACCAATTTTCAGATAAATCGTGCAATGTTTGTATAAAAAAGTACATCGTAAATTTGAGAATTTGCATGAACAATTTACAGAAGAACAACCTTGTCTGCAGCTGTCCATTCTACTGTTGCTTCATAAACTGCTGGCTTGATGGTCCATATATGCAACCAATGGTCATCCGCCCATTTCTAAACCCAATGTTTTGGAGAAGGACTTTGGTTCATAATGTTTAAATTACCCCACAGATGCTCAGCCTGCAAATAAGCTCTTAAAATATGCAATGGTAACGATTGTCTTTCCAAATTTTATAGCAACTCTTTTTGCATTTAAGAGCAAACGATGAGACGCTATCGCACCCCGTACAGGCATGAAAGCCACGTAAAGCAATTGACTTTGTTTAACCTAATTTTTTAGCTATAAAATGTGCTGGTACTTCCCGAGTCATAGCTGATCCAAAGTTCTCTTAAACCTTTTTTTTACAGGAAGAAAATGAGGCTAATACATAAAACAACTACATTTAAAACTTTTGTTTTTTACCAAGATGCTCTTTTTACCTTGTTGTACTTTGTCATACTCGTAGGTATGGATAACAATGCGTGCATCATCTTCGTCTAGGCCTGTACTCTTCCCATTTAAATCAGAGAGACTTTCCGGGCACGGACCTGCCAATGATTTCATTTATATTGATTACTACTTGCCTGTCAAGATTTCTTCAGGCAAACTTTGCGGAAAGTGTCAACAAAACCTCTTTATTTCCTGTGAATTTCAAAAAATCTTGCCACCTCGTTCGGTTGTTACTGCAGTTTTAAGACTAATCCTATCAATAACGGAAGCTACATCGTAAGGGCATCACTCCGAAACGTTTACAATGAATTAGGGGACACACAGGGGTAGTAAAAATAAATTTTTGGACCTCCGTTTCTGAGATTGGACCCAAAGTTGGTATTTTTTAAATGCAACGTCGATTTTTATGCATCGTCTTCCTGATTACATTGATGTATCACAAACCTATATTTTTTATATAAGTACCTAATATTATAATATATTTTTCAAATTTTTGAAAAGACACGTTCAGCCGTTTTTATTGTTTGGTACCGGCTGTTATGAATACAATAAAAAAAAACAAAATCTCCATAAATCCATGGACTACTATTGAAAAACCGTAAAAAATATGGTTTTTATTTTTGGTTCATTGCTAAAACTAAAAAAAAAGTATATATAATAATCCAATATTTGTATGATTTAAAAAGGACTGTGTCCCTCGGGTAAGGAAAGGAATTGTTTTGAGGGCATTTACTTTTATTGACTCCATTGCATTATCCCAGAATGTGGATACTTAGCCAGAAGTGGCAATGCGCATACTTTTATCATTCATAGGAAATGTTTAGTAATTTCTAATAATACTTGGTTATTTCTCATACTTTTATTTATCACAAACCACCCCTGGTAACTCGGCGATGTGAACGATTTGCTTAAATTAAGTGTCATTATCTTCTGATACCTTCGATTTAACACGCACACGGAATTTAATAAAACGTTTGACGGATTGCAGTATTCTTTGGCAGGGATGATAATTTAAAGTATTTGAAATGTGGCACTCTTTTCCAAAGCATTTAATGTCTTTGATTCATTCGATTCGAACTAAAACTTTGAAAGCTACCTCTTTAAGTTACACCCTGTATGATGTTTTTCATTTTTAGCCTCAAAGTGCACGCACGACTTTATGCTTAGATCACCGTGGAGTACTATAAAGTGGTAACCCCGAAACCCTTTCTGTAATGTAATTTATTTTTAAATCTACAGATGTCTCTTGTTTACAGATCAAATTTTTCTCAACTGTAACCGACCTTGCCACGATCTGGATTGGCCAATGATCTGCAGAATCAAACTCACATTAGAAAACTACAACACCATCCAGAGGTAAGTACAGATACCTAAATTACAACTAGATCCTCTAAACGTGTATGCTCCAGGTTTCAATGGCGCTCGAACAACTGCAGCCTAGAAGATGATCTCCAAACCACCGTAATCGCAGTAAATCGCCAACTACCCGGCCCAACAATCCACGTGTGCCAAAATGACATTCTCGTCGTCGATGTGATAAACAGAATTCCCGGCCAAAGCGTGACGATCCACTGGCGCGGGCAGCCGCAGGTCGAGGCCCCGATGATGGACGGCGTCCCGATGGTTACCCAGTGCCCAATCTCGAGTTACACCACGTTCCAGTACAAATTTAGGGCGTCTATGCCCGGAACGCACATATGGCACGCGCACGCCGGCGCCAAATTCTCGGACGGAATTTTCGGCGCCCTGGTAGTGAACCAGGCGGGAAAACTCGACCCGTTAAAAAACCTCTACGATGCCGACGAGGTTCTCGTCATTTCGGAGAGGAACGTTGAACTTTCCACAGACGCGTCCAGATCGTTGATGATAAACGGAAAAGCTGCGCGTGAACACGTAATCAGGGTCGATTGGGGGAAAAGGTATCGGTTTAGGGCGATTTACTCAGGCGGAAGCGCTAGCTGTCCAGTTACAGTGTCGGTCGATAAACATCCGCTCAACGTTGTGGCGCTGGATGGTTACGCAATTAACCCGCAGAAAGTCACTTCTGTTAGTTTTTCAAAGGGCGAACGAGTAGATTTCGTCGTGTCAACCAAGCAAGAGCCGAAGAGCTACTTTTTGAAAGTCACCTCGGAATGTGCCGTGACCGCTGAAGCAGCCATTAAGTACAAAAGTATGGCGAACGATGCGCTTCAACGTTACTACCCTAAGAGCCCACCCGTAGATTTACGAATGGAAACCGCCGCTTGCGAATCATCAGTGGACAGAGTGTGTATTAATGGTATTCAATCGTTGGAGAATATTCCATCGGACTTAGTGAAGAAAGTGGACGAGACAGTGTTCTTGGGTTTTGACTATAAGAGTGTCCACGGTTCAAACGGTAAGTGGTGACACCGTAACTTTTTGTAGTAAACGTATTTGATAGATACACAGAAAGTGTACAGAATGAACAACCTTACATTCACTTATCCCTCTTCTCCTTTACTCACTCAAAAGGGAGACGTGAACAAAGCAAGCATTTGCAGTTCCGCAACGAAACCAAGACAGTGTAAGGATATGGAGATATGCGAATGTGTTCACATTGAACAGATTACTCTGGGTGCATCAGTCGAGCTAGTATTCGCCGATTTGGGTAAGTGCAATCGACCAGAAAGGTTGGCTTTTAAATGTTTCTCAGGGAGCGACGCTCAGGAGGCCGTTTTTCATTTACACGGTTACCGATTTTACGTGGTTGGGTACAAGCAGTTTAAGAAAGCACCAAATCTTGACCATTTGAAAGGATTAAATGATCAAGGATTGTTACTGAAGAGAAATTTTGCAAAACCTGTGATAAAGGACACTGTACGTGTTCCGAAAAATGGAGTGGTTGTCGTAAGGTTTATTGCGAATAATCCAGGTATAAGGATGCGTTTATAACGCGTGGATAATTATGTGTTTTGCAGGTTATTGGATGATAAGGGATGAGCACTCGGAGCAGTGGTCGAGAGGAATGGACGTTGTTCTCCAAGTGGGTGGTACCTGTGATATGGTTACGAAACCAAACAATTTTCCTACCTGTGGTAGTTGGACTGGTCCTGATTTTTTCCTAGTTTAGTTTAAAGTTAATGTTAAATAAAAGCTTCCACGGGCACCTTTTATTGGTGCTAGACTATTGATTTTTCCTACTACCGACTGAGGATGATAGCAAAAAGTGCTAATGCACGTTAAGGAACATTAAAACGTAGAGCGTTGCTTATTCATGAGTTTATGGGACTGCGTCAGAAGTAGAACATGGTAACACAATCCAATTAAGATACTAACGAATGGCGCTACGAACCGGGAGCCATTTTATTTTAATTATGTATATGAAATGCATCTAATTTATTACTGCAATCAGTTGCATTAAACGAAACATTCTCCTCCTAATTTAATTTAATATCTCCCTACATTCCGCATCGTTATTCCGCTTCAGCGTTTCTAAACTACCCCGACGAATTGCTACAAATAAACCTGCAACACTCTAAGGATAATGATGTGAATATAATTTCTGGTGTGAAAGAAACTACAAAATTTCCGATCTAATTGTTAAGTTTCGGTAACTTTCATTAAACATAAATCGTTCTCAATCAATTTTGAAAGTTCTAGTCTAAATTGCGCAAAATCTGATTTCATTTAAAGCCGTTGAATATATCACAATTCTTATCCAACGAATTAAATCTTTAAATGCTGAATCGATTGCGGAGAAGTTAAATGGAAAGTTGTTTTAGAATTTGAATTAATTTCATTAATTACCATTTCGCTGTCGCATTCTAATCTAATTTGACCAATTTGGTTAACACAGTCAAGAGTTCATACTTCGAAATGGAGGCTTCGTTTAATTGAATGTAAAAGGTATAGTAAAATCCTGAAAACTGTTTCGGTAGTGAAACCCTAAGTGGTAGAACAAAGTATGTATACCTATCCGAAAATCCATAGTGACACTCCATCTATACTTCTACAGGATCCTCTTGTGCCAATAAATTATTTTTTTATATGCCTTTGTATGAAATAACCTCTCAATAGTTGTCCATAAATGAAGCTTGAGGATGGTTTCATATCAGCTGGGGAGTTTGATGCCACTGTCATTTCTATATAGAAACGAGTTTGAATAGTTCACTATGCTTTTGTACCTATAAAACCCAATGAAAGCTTTCAAAGAGACACTGTATTTTTCGCATGTTAAATGCTTCTTTACATCACTACAATTTGAGTCAAGCATAACGTATTTCTAGCTTGTCGCTTTTTTACAATAGTGGAAATATCAATGCGGATGCAGGATTCAGTAATAAGTATATTGTTCTTAGCAGCAAATCGATGTTAGAGAAGACTGTAAGGTGTTTTCACTATTAAGGGGATGATAACTTTGTTTTAGCTGGATGAATTGTAAGACTTGCACACAATTGGCGTGTTTGAACACTATTGTTACATTGCTTTTGACGGATTTATCAAAGAAAATCTCTAAATGGAACAGGTTCGTTCGAATAATATCAACAGAAACAAAAACAGTTGATGCACCCCTGCCTAAAATTGAGCCTATCGATTGATGCCAACATTGCAATTAACAATAGGTGTTAATTGTACTACCGATTTTAGAAATTTCAATCCGACTAATTAAGTAAATGAAATTAACAGTACCTGAATAAATGTAATGTAACGAGTTCATACCCGAAGTTACGATTACACGGTATATTTCTGAAGTCGATCAGCTTGAACACCCGATATCTAGAAGCGTTTTAAGTTGGGTGCTTCGTTACTAAGTAGTTTCTGAATTAACTTACTTGCTCTAAGAGACGAAGAGTGAGTTTTGTGTGTTTTCATTTTGTTTAATTGTTTGTCTTACCGTCGATAACGCACTTATCAGTTTTGTAACAGTTTCTGTAGAATATTTAAATTGATTTTACAGCCACCGAAAGCTCTCTTCCCAGAAAAAAAGAGGGCAAATTAGTTTTTCAGAATTTCAGACCTGGTAAGCCGTTATTAGCAGGTTTTTTTCTATGGTAAATTTAAAGCGGACATGGGAACTGCAAGGCCATACCAGTAGAACCCTTATGAGTAGATTGCGGATAAAAATGCATTTATTTTTATAAAATAAGCGTTTATTATATGCATTAAAACGCGCAAAAAAAAGCTAAAAAAAAGGCAAAGTAAGCAAACAAATGCACCATCAACCATCCACACAAAAAAACCTGGATTCCTCAATAAAAATGATTATGATGAAACTAATTCTAATTATCGGAAAAACAATTAACAATTATGTATTTCTCCAAATTTGCAATTAAAAATGTTGCCTTCGGTCCGATAAAATATTTTTATAGACGGAAAAGCTTCTCTCGACATCTGGAGAGGTAATTGATGCAAATTTAAAGACGTTTAATGGTGCTGTAGTATGTGCTTCTAAATCTTCAACGAAATTTCCGTTTAGGCTTTTGGAGATTTTCGAAAGAATATGAAAACCAGAATTTTTTCTGAACTATATTGGCTATGGGACCGTTTATCTTATTTGTGTCTTTTTGAAATGATTTTAATTCTAATTTTTTACAGTGCGCTATTTATTAAAAAAATGCAAATCCCAACATTCTTGCCCACATAAGGTAATATGCGAGATGTTATTCTAATCTCAGTGTAGAAATGTAAAAAAAAAGCGATTAAAGGCATTTAAAGCACCATTGTTAAAAAAAAGCAAAAAAGGCAAAATAAAAATAGCCTCAAACGCTTTCTTTTTCCATGAAACGTGTATATCCAAAACCATTATGTTCTGCAACGTGTAGGCAAAATTCCATAAGTCCGCACTCTACTTATGAGCCTCTTAGCATGGCCTAATATATTAGGCCATGCCTCTTAGCGTCGACCCGGTTGATTCCGACCTTTCAATGGGGAAAGGGTGTTAATTGGAATACCAATTCTGGAAATTTGGATACAGCCAATTAAGTGAGTGAAAATAACCGTAACTAAATAAATGTGTTTCTTTGCATTTGCGTTCTCCGTTTAAGTTACGTGGAGCACCCGACACCATCGTTCCGAATCCTGACTAGAAGCAGGATTTCCCAAAACCTTCTGATTACTGTAAATAAATTTCATTTTGTAATTACATCGTTTAAGTTGCGTTCTTTTTGTGAAGGAGAACCGAAGCCACTCTTGGTACGCGAGCTTCCGGAGAAAGTTCGCCGCAGTAAACGTCATTCCCCATAGTCGCGTGGGGTATCAAAAGAAGTGCTCTTAATTGATTTGAATTTTGGGACCAATTACAGATTTTTAAATTAATTAAAGAATTTTTGAAATTTCCCTCCGTGGCATAGCCGTATTTTATAAAAGGTAAATCCGTTGTTTAGAAAAGATCTTTTTTTCTCTTTGGGGTGTTTTACCGAAACGTAAGAAATCCTTTTCCTTTCTGCCTTTCGCATTTTTGCAAGTTACGTTTTAACTTAAGGGGGGAATTGTTTCGCTTTTTTTCATTTGCTTTCTCATAGACATCGCTAATTAACGGCATCATGTATCACAAAAGTTATAACTCCCGCAATTATGGATCATAATATCTATAAGCGTGAATTTTCTAAACAATTACGTCATTTTTTTTTTTTTTTTGAGTGTTGCTCTTTCACCATTCAAATCACATCGACATACAAAAATATTTGGCGTACTACAAAAGTTACAACCCCCGCAATTGAGGATTGTTATATCTAGAAGGGAAAATGTAAATACTGTTGTGTAAACAACGTTATTTAGACGTTATTTCTGCCTAAACACCAAATATAATGACGAGACACCCTGTATATGAGAATAATTTCTTCAACCATTCTCTCCGTCAGAAGTACGCCAGCAAATCAACCGCACGAACAAAAAAAAAGCCCCTGGCTATGACTTGATCGTAGGTGAAGTATTGCAACATCTGCCAAGAAAAGCAGTTGTCCTCCTCACCACAATATACAACAGTATCCTGAGATTATCGTACTTCCCACTACAATGGAAGTATGCTAGGATCACTATGATCGCAAAGCCTGGCAAACCACCCAACCTCCCATCTTCCTTCAGGCCGATAAGCCTATTGCCTCTACTATCCAAACTCTTTGAAAAACTCCTCCTGAAGAGAATTAAAGAAACTGTTAATCTCGACCAGATAATTCCGACCTTCCAATTCGGTTTTCGTGAAGCCCACACGACGATACACCAATGCCACCGGATTGTCAATCAAATAATAGAAAGTCTTGAAACAAAAAAATTAACTGCAGCTGCTTTCTTAGATATACAGCAAGCCTTTGATAAGGTTTGGCATGATGGCCTCCTGTTCAAGATCAAACTACAATTCCCAGCTCAGATCTATTTAATTCTAAAATCCTATCTCACCGAAAGATTCTTTCAAGTTATAGTACATAACTCAGCCTCGGAATACCATCAAATTAAAGCAGGAGTACCGCAAGGAAGTGTGTTAGGCCCTCTACTCTACCTGATCTACTCATGTGACTCACCAACCACGAATAACACAACTATTGCCATGTTTGCCGACGACGTAGCCATCCTCTCAACCAGTGAATCACCTGAAGCAGCGGCAAATCATTTACAGAACCACCTCAACCTCCTTCAAGACTGGACCAACAAATGGAGGGTCACAGTAAACAGCGACAAGTCAGCACAAATAACCTTCACCAATAGAAGACTTGCGTGCCCTCCCACTAGTTTTAACAACATCCAAATCCCAACTAAGTCCGAAATAAAATATTTAGGTATGCACCTTGACGAAAAACTCAACTGGGGTGCGCATATCAAGAAAAAAAGACAACAAATAGACTTGAAACTAAAACAGATGCAATGGCTTATAGGAAGGCGCTCGCAGCTATCGTTATCCAACAAGGTCCTGCTCTATAAAACAATCATAAAGCCCATTTGGACATATGGTGTCCAACTCTGGGGCTGTGCAAAAGCATCCCATACAAAAATCATACAAAGAATACAATCTAAAATACTCAGAATAATCACTGACGCACCATGGTATATAAGCAACGATTCTATCCACACCGACCTGAAAATCCCCCATGTAACAACTGAAATCCAAAGATTCGCACAGGCATACAACATTAAATTACCAGGACATGCAAATGACCTTGTGGGGCACCTCGCGCGCCAACCAACAGCCCCAAGAAGACTCCAACGCACCTGGCCACTAGATTTACTCCCCTAACTGTTTCATGTTAGTGTATAACCCTGGGAAGACGGTAATGGCCTGAACCCAATTATGACATGTACATATCCAAGATAACATTTACTCATTACTCAATTGTATTACTGAGTAGATTGTAAATATGCAGATATATTAATAAAAAAAAAAAAAAAAAAAATATTATTAAGCAAAACTGGAAAATTGTTTGCGAAATAAACACAAATTTAGTTCGTTTCATTTGAATTTGTATCTCAGCGTTTGTTCTTCCTCTTAGAAACTTTTTCGTTTTACTTAATTATTCAATTTAGGTAAGCTCTTAGAAATAAGACACGTCTGATTAAATTTGCTTGTTTTATAAGATTAGATTTGGTCGTTTGCGATATTATGGAGTGTCTATCAGACAAAAGTTAATTAATTTCAAGGAAATGAACATCTAGTGATGATAAAGAAGAATTGCGCGTTCATGTCGGCGGAAGTGGGGAAGTGAGAGGCGTTCTGGCGAAGCCGGGATGTGTCCAGTCTAATTGTAATTGGCGATTTATTTGAAATTTTATAAAGAAGGAGATTATTTTATGGTGGAAGTGCTATTTTCTTAAATACGGGAGACGAGAAAACGCTCCTGCCGAGTTTTGCGACGGTTAAAGTGCGTGGAAATTTGTTTACGCTATATCTAGGGCAGTCAACTCTATTTGTTTACCTGAAGGCGCAGTTCGTAATTTTATTTTAGAAGCAAAAATGCTTGATGTACTACACAAGTTACAACCCCCGCAATTGAAGACCTGTAAGGCGAATTTTCTAATTAAATACGTAGTTTCCAAATAGGAAAGAATTTTATTCTTCAGGGGAATTAAAGGATTGCTCGTAGATCCTTCAAACAATGTCGACAACGGGCACAAAAACATTTGATGCAAGGAATGTGTGTTAATTTTAAAAGTATCCACCCTTAAAAATAACTCTTGACCCGATTGCTTTGAGGGGAAACATGTCGATTTAGATATGGAGAGGGAAAAATGGTACCTACCTAAAGAAATCTAGGTTTCTGCCATCGCCCCCCAGCGACCCCACTTGGAAATTTTAATATTAATACTTTGTATACATATCTCTATAGGCCCATTTGGCCCATGCCTTCAACTGCCTCTTGTTCTAGCCATCTGTCTGTGGATCTTTATTTTAATCGTTATTTTTGCATATTTGTACAAATCCCTTAACTCAGCATGAGTTCTTCTTCTCCACCCATCAACCTCCTCTTCTTTAACATCTTCTTCTGCCTTGTTTAATCCCCGCGACTCACAATCACATAGAACAGGCTGTATTGGAGTCGAGTACAGCCTTACTTTTGCAGCTCGTTGACAAACGAGTTCACTTTCTCAAAGCAGTACTGTTTCTGGTTTCCACTATTACTAGATTTTCCCCATCTCTAAATTCCCATCCTGTCGTTTCTAAATAATAGTTTGTTTTATTTTCGTTTATTCTTAGACCGTAATGTAATTCTTAGACCTGATGTTTATGTCGGTAGAACTCTTAGGATCTGTTCTAACACTAATTTAAACAGCACGGGGGATAATTGAGCACCATGCCGTAATCCTTGGTTGACCTTAAAAAGTTATGACATTTTTCCATCTAGTACAGCTCTACATCCTATTTTTCCCAAAGTTATTCTCACAAGTCTAATGATTTTTCTGGGCGCATTTTGTTTATTCATAGCTTCAAACAATTTTTCCCGGTTTATAGTATCCTAGGCTTGTTTAAAATCAATAGAAAGCATGTTCACCAGCAGGTTAAATTCTTCTGTATTATTAATTGTGTGCTTTAGGCCACTAACCGACCTAATACGGCCTGAAACCACATTGGTAATCTCCAGGGTAAGGGTAATCTCCTATAACCGGTTCATCAGCAAACTCCATTAGCCTTAACACCAAACCAACAAACATTTTCTCTTTTATTAAGCAGTGACCTATTTGATTAACTGTTTCGCCATTTGGAGATATCCAGGTGCCCTTATGAATGTCTTTGTGTTGTGCTTATAATTTTCATTTCATTTTCCACACAGAACATAATTTCCATTTTCATTACTCCTCTGGTGTTTTCTATTGACTCCGGTGATGTGTCGGTACTTATCCTCCTCTCCTAATTTTTGCGTTAAAATCGCCAATAATAAACTTTTGGTCAGACCTAGATATACTTCGAAGTACTTCTTATTGCTCATAGTACAGGTCAGTTTTCCATCTTTTCCTTCCGTCGGGGCATGCCAACGATTTTCATCTTTTTTTTAATCATAAAACCCACCCCAAAGGTTCCTTTCTCTTCATACTCCCCTATACTTAAGTGCCAAAAAGGCCTTTCTGTGTTGTTTCTTGTAGCGCCGCTATATCGATGTTATAGTCCTTTAGTACTTTTGTTAGATTCCTTACTTCCACCGCTTCATATGGCCCTCCACATTCCATGTTCATTTATTGTTGAATTAAATCGTTAGGTTACTGAATATCGACGCGTAAAACATGAGATGCGTTATATTAAGAAATCTGGGATGGAAGTTTCGGCTCCCTTCAAGAAATTCTGACCATGTTTGTGACTGGAGCAAACATTGCAGTTGTCAAAAAGTTTGGATTCGCTATTTTCATGTTTAAAAACCCCAGAAACCGCCAAATTTCAACAATGGCAAAGAAGCAACAATGTACCAACAGTATAGACTTTCACTTCTGAACTGTATAAATCAATTTGCATTTGAAACATGCAGATGTTACATAGTTCCACAGTTAAGGGGTTAATAATATGCGGTTTAGACAGTTAGATAATTATGATTAGTCCCCGAGGCATTAGAAAAATATCATGATTTCGTATTCGTTTCGTATCACGAAATAAAAGACACTTCCTCATTGCCAACTTTATAGTTCTACAAGATGGTGTTTACAAAGTTACAATACAATATTGATTTATAACTTTTATGGTTTCCGGTTAATTTTTATCTTGCATACCTTGCACTTGAAGCTGATTTACTTTCAGAAACACTACTTATCACGTTAGAACGAAGATTCATCCTTCGAGAGGGCGTGTTAGAACTAGCTTTACGGATATCTATGTAGATATATCGAAACTAATGTCATCGATGCCAGTATTATAAAACCATTATACTCAACCTCAACTATGTTGTCACAGCTAACGGTGTTGTTAAGGCGCGTGATTGGATGTTTTGGCTTAACAACAACGTTAGCTGACAACATAGATAATAACGGGCCTTAGTTAGTTTTCAATGACGAAGAAAATAAAAGTGAAAATTGATTCCTCCAGCTGCCCTTAATTTAGCCATAAGGTCAGCAAAGAGTTTGTTAATATTAATGGAAAGGTGTATATTGTGCCAGATAATTTGACATAGGTTATGTGAAAACAAAAAAAATGTACGTCAAAATCAAAGAGATGCTATTCCGGAAGCAGCAAATAGATCAAAGATAACCCTAAGTTTGGCTTCCATATCACCTCACGTAGAATTACCAAGCTGGCTCTTGACAACTACCATTATGCAATGCTAATAACTTAAAGTGTACAAGCGCATTCAAACTGCCAACTTGTGGAAACGTCACTGAAGAAAAGGAAGAAGTAGCAGATTTTAATGTATACGAAACTTTTGAATGTAACGAAGGGGTTGATTTAGTTTTCATTAAATGTTAAAAGTTAAAAAAAATCCGTTCGTTTACTTCATGCATTAGTTACTAATTGTTGATTTTATGGAAAAAGTAGTTATTACAACATTGTAGCTTTCATTTAAGAAAATGATGAAGTCATTTCACAGAAAACTCCCAATTAACTTCCCCCAAGTCAATAATGATCGATTAAACTAATTACTGAATCTTAAAACACCTTTCTACAAATGACTTTATATTCCGGGCAAAAATTCGCACATATATGGTCAAGTACAAGTAAAATATATAAGGCAACTCTTACCTAGAATAAAGTTAGACGTTGACGCTAACAAGTGAGCTTCGGAATTCCCAAATTACGAATTCAATCGTCAGAAACCAAAATATGTATTCGGAAGATGGAAATTAGAATTCCATACGTTCTACCTTACGCTTAGTTGTTTTTTTAATCGACGTGTACTTCGATGCGGCTTACGAGGAAAAAGGCATGAGAATGGACACCCAAAATTTAAGACAAGGAAATGCGCTGTCATTTCTGCGCCGAAAAATGGGTGGAGCTATCTATCAAATTACTTCAAATGGTACGGGTGTTCCTCGACAAGTAGTAAATGCTTCGTAATAGAGAAAATCAATCGTTACACTCTAAAGAACAAAGTAGAACGAAATGATTAAGATTCCAATAGATTTAAAATTGGTTGCTGCTTCCCTAGGTTTTCGGAAAGCATTCACAAAATATCAAACCGAATACAAAATGCCGTACCTCGATATCTACAAAAGTAGTTGGAATACAAGGACCTTTCTTGTAGGATAAGCATCTTATAACTAAGCTATGGGATAACAATGCAGAGATTTTTCATATCAATATCTTCTGAACCTTCAACTACAATTCTTAACAATGCGTGTTGTTATTGTCAAAACATTCTCATGCATCCTCGCATTCTTTGCAAAATACATTTATGTGGGAATCCACCGTTTTATAACAATTAATGCATGTGGATAAAATGATACCACAACAATCAGTTCCGTAATTATAAATGTTTTCGTGTTAATAAATGGAGCAGCCTATGTCGCAAACACACACGCGAACAGTCGTAATTTTAATTAAATAGAAACAATTTTTCATTACATTTATCTTAATTTATTCTCGTGTTGTAATAATTCATTTACGAAATTAATGCCTTTGTTATCCCCTGATATTAAAGTAACCTGTCACTCGCCGTATTAACTTTAAACGCCTGATGTTAATGATCTTTTAAATGTAGGTAATTGATTTATCGCTAAGATACAAGGAATTTGCCCTAATTTAATTTTTTTTTCCAAAAAAAGTCAAACCCTAGATAATGGTCCTAGACCTAAAGGGCAGTTTTCACTTGTTCCAAAGCGGTCAAACTTAACGAAACGTGGATGAAATTAATCCTGATTTGTTCACATTTTGACAAAAACGATTCGAGTTCAACTTTGCATTCAAAATATTTTTGTATGAGTATAATGAACAAGTCTTTTCGAGCGGTTCAGACTCGAATTCGAATCCAAAAATTGGTACAGTACTAATTAGTTCACAGATTCGTAGCAATGAATTCTACTTTCGGCCACTATCTCCATGTACTTTCGCTGGCATGTTTGCCAAATCGTCACGAGTAATTCGTGCTGGTAGTGATGTCAGAATCAAAGGTTGTAGAATGTGGTCAGACAATAAACCGTCTAGACTCTAAAACAAACTTTCCAAGTATATTTACCATATTTTGCAAATAGTTATTCACTATAAAACCTGAGTTATATACCCAGGTTTTACGTCCAGATAAGCCGACTTTTATTTGCCTTCGTCACATTAGTTACCTGTATCTACTTTAAATATCGTGTGGTTCATTGACCTACTGCTACCACTACCGTCCACCTGCTGGAAATTTCTTAACCTGTCTCCATGGAAAAGTGGAACAGATTTCGGACGACATCACTGGCAGTGATACTGTCAGTGCCCGGCTCATGAACCACGATTGATCGTTTATTAAAAAGTATCGAGCACTTAAATTAAAATGACCAAAGGCCATTTCTATAATAATAAGCGTTGCAATTTATTGGCATCGCTTTAGACAAATTGAAACGCCCCCCTTAGCAGATGGACGCTGTATTATAATAAAAATCTTAATTAAATTTGCTAAAGTCGCAACCGTCTGGGCCAATTAATTTTGTGTTGAATCAAGATAAGTACCGGCATTGTAAAGGATTACGTCCTTTAGTTGATTTTACAATTTTGGCAATGAAACTAGTCGCTTGTGACCAACCTTTGATTTAGCAACCGCGCAATTAATTACCTCGATTAGTGCTTAAATTAATCACGAATATCAGAGAAAATTTATTATAAGAAACTCGACTTTTGGCGCGAGAAGAGCTTGTGAAAAGTAAGTGACTTGAACCTACTAATTTACTTACAAATCGCAGATTTAAAGAAAATGGCAACGATCAGTGAAAAATTAAGCGAGTCTCCTACGATTAAAAGTGACATAATTGTGACAAAACCAATTACAAGTTCCGAACTCGATTTACCGAGTTCCGAAGAGGAAGACAAGATGGAACGTGGCAGCTGGTCGAATAAACTAGATTTCCTTTTCTCCTGCATTAGCTTATCCGTGGGATTAGGAAACGTCTGGCGATTTCCGTATTTGTGCTACAAAAACGGTGGAGGTAATTATACATTTCCCTAAAATCGTAGGTACGTAGATGAGCGCTGTCTTATAACAGCTTTGTGATTAATTTGTCTAAATTAATTAGTGACGTAATCTAGCTGAAACTTTTGTAATTAAGTTACCGAGGAAAACAAATGATACACTATAAATTATGCCTTTGGGTTAATTAGAGAGTAAGTGGACTGCTCAAGCAGCTTTTCGACTATTTAGTTACCGCGTGTTCCAATAGAGTTATGTTTTACCGGAAGGATATTATTTGGACTTTAATAAATGAAAACGGTCATGAAAATATTAATTAAAAAATCATTAGATAAAAGTGTGTTCGTGAGTTGATCGTTGACAATATTATAAAAGTCCTTCAAAACGTTATGTGTGCAGTACGGAAAAGAGCTTAATTATTGGCTTTATTTCTTAAGAACGCATTCTTGCATATTTATGATCTCTTAAGCCCCAAGATATAAATTTAGTCTTCTTCTACCTAGTCCAACAGATTATTTTATAAAGCTGTGTACCTCCCCCCTCGCACTATACAGGGTAATTGAGCGCAATGATTTTGAGGGCGCATTTACCAGCCAAAAATAGGAAATTTTTTCATATATGCTTCGTTTTTTAGATACCGGTTGTGTAAGTAAAAAAAATCGGTTTTTATTCCCACCAAAGGAAGGCCCTTATGTCGACAAATAACCCTACCAAATTTTATTTAAATCGGCTGAAAGGTTTTTGAATAATTGATAAAAGAACGATTAAAAAAAATTTTTTATACCTATACACTCTGTTTAGCATGAATAAGAGGATTAAATGTTGAAATTAAGAATTGGAATTTGGCATCAACCGTATACACCACATCTTTATACATTGACTAGAAAATAAGGTCAAAACGGTCCATCGAAAGATCCAAGTCACTTCTCCCAACCTCCTCTAGGTTGACATCTGTCAAATCTTCCGCATACCAAAATGTCTAGAATTTATTGCTCTCTAAGATTTAAGATTCAAAGTTTTGATATAAGTCCTAAATTAAAAAAATAAAATCAAAATGTTTAAAAAAATTCAAAAGATAAATAACTGCTCTTTCTAATAAAGTTACGATCCAATTTAAATCAGAAGTTATAGCGAATTTACCATAATCGACCAAAGATAAAAATTACCTCAAATCAGATGGGAACGAAATGGGTTGATAGCCATTTTTTAAAAAAACCTTCCCTCCAAAATCAACCAGCAAACAAATTATCTTAATATGTTTTGACCTTTAGAATCAACAAAATCCCCAAAAACGAATTGTTTAAGACAACATCGACCTAGAAAAACTTTGTTTGTTATTATTTTTGTGATACATATTAAATATGATCGTCTAAATGTCCAATTGATGAAATGTTGCATGAATTAAATTATTATAGATGGAGTACAATTGAGACAACGAACAATTAAAGTGAATTGGATCAAATATTTTAATTTACAAAACGATTTTGTTTCAAACATAAAAATTCATTCATTTTAACTAGGGAAACTTGAAAATTCTTTAGTAAAATAATTAAATGCCATCCGGCATAGCCCTTGGCATAAACTTTACGGTGGCGTATTGAAGGTTTCTTTTTTTCTGCAAAATTGACTTCAAAACCTACTTTTACAAATGCTTACTCGCAAATTAAACCCAAAATCACTGTAAAATTTCGAATATGTTGACGTAAGAAAATCAAATAATGAAAAGTTCCAAGTTTAATTCCCTTTGTAGGTTTTCCTATTTGTGGTTTTCACTTGTAAATTCAGCCTAGATTAATTTTCGTTGTCACGGTCTTTATTGCACTTGTCTGATGCTAGAAAGAGAGCGAAGTAGTACGTTGAACGCTAATTTCAAACGCTTCGAGGATCCTTCCCCAAAAAATACATTGCCGTTTCTCTATGGTGCGTTGTAACTGGGACATACTGTATACAGTTCCCTGAGGTATAACAAAAACGACCCTAACTCTACCACCTATCCATAGACTTTTACAATTCCACCAAATATAATTTTTTGGACAATTCCACTCATAATGATGTAACCAATAGCATGCCATTATGTTGTAAATACCGACCAATTACGATCAGATTAGGTGGAAATACCATTAGTGGAATTTCCAAATCGGAAATACCAGTCGGAAGACCAAATTTCGTTCCATTTCGGTAACATTTTGATGTCCTATGAGAAGTGTCCTAAAACTTGTGTACTATGTGGTTGGTCCCGAGAAGATCTTACTCATGGTGGAGTGAAAACTTCCAAACGCGAATTGCGGGTGAACGGGACGTCAGAAGAGGGTACCGACAAAGGGTAGCTTTAGAATACTGATCTGCCACACAAAAATGCACTTCGATCTCACACGAGAACTTTGATAATAAAACTCGTAGATAGAATTCTTAAATTCTAAACTTCGTGCAAAAAAGGAAACCCAACAAAAGTGATTTCCGCTAACAGTTCGGGAATTAGTAAAATTAAAGTTTTGGATTTCAAAACAATGACAGTTATAACAATTATTAATAGTGCAGATTATTGGCCATTTTATGTGAAATTGGTGACCTTTAATAGAGACCGCACAGACCTTTTATCCCGTATTTGTTTAAATTGTTATGCCGAATACAGTTCGTGAGTTTGAAATTTCTAGAAATTTTCTAGTTTTCGATCATTCGTGTTTGTTGGGGATCATAAATGATTTTGATCCCAACAAGCACTCATGTCTTAGAGCTCGAAAATTTTCAGAAATTGCAAATCCACTCGTCTATATATATACAAATTCGACCCTCTAATTTTTACACCCTGCAGACTTTCTACGATATGTAATGCCTAAACTGTTCGAACCTTTACAAAAATCCCAACTTTAAAAATAAATCCAAAACTGGAGCTACCGTTACAAGGCGTTTGAAAACATTCTGATTTGTTGTATCTTCTATTTATAACAAGGGAAAACATATATTTTTTCAATTTTAAAACAATACTAGTGCCAGTTGTATATTGAAACCATATGGTGCTACCACGTTTAATGAATTAAAATAACGTTATGACATTGATGTCAAAGATAAATGAGAACCCTGCCTTAAACTTCCAGAACATTCGCATTAGCAGAAAGAAAGTTATTTGATTCCAATATCAAATAACAGAATCGGCAGTACAGTAAAATCACAGTTTGTCTCTGTAAAAAAGATACAACACCGCTCCACTTCCAAAGGTCTTTGGATTTCCTGTTTTATTAGAAATGCCTCCACCAATATTTGATCTGAAAATGAGATACTGCCACCAGGTATTCTTTGGGTCATTTCCATCTTTTGATAGGATTTGAAAGGATTATAAGTTCAGGAACACATCCCATTTAAGACTTTATTCAAAACGTGGTGTACGTGTCGTTATAAAGCACCCCAGGTACGACCATGAAATTAATAAAGATGGCTAGGGGCACCTTAAGCGTTTTCAACACAAAAAAACTTGCGGAGAAAGCCCGAAATGTTGCCCAATGTTAATTAAAAGTTTACTTAATTCCGTCGAAATCTGAGATTATGTTATTTATATTTCGTCATTCTTAAGTTGGTGAAACTGAAAAGTGGTTTAGTCCCAATTATACACAAAATAAGCGACACGTCAATGTCACACGTGGATACACTTTAATAAAACCACTTTTGGAAGCGCATACAATCTAAACTTAATGCCTTAGGAAAGAAAAATCTAGAGAGGGCTCCAATTTGCATCGGGCAAGGATCGCCTTTTCCGTATCGACCATCGAGAGAGGAAACCCTTCTTCCATAGATCGCCTGTTTGTTAGCAATCGCCGATTAACTTCAACCGCCTTGTCACTCGAAAGGGGAATGAAGTGAAACATGTCGAGAACTTTTACTGCTATTATGGTACAATTATAAACACATGTATAAGATTATAAATAACTCTTTAACGTTTATTAAATCGTGCAAAAATCACATAATGTCTTAAGAAATTGAGGTTGGAAAGTTGCTCACACTCTTACCAATTTAAAACTAGTCATGAAATGTAAGTAAGATAACCTCACATTTCCAAGAAATGAGGTGAACTTTGTATTAAGATTGTGCAGAATTTAGGGCTCCTCCCGCAAAACTTTTTTGTTGAAAACGATTAATTAAGATGCCCTCTAGCAATTTTTATCAATTTCATGATCGTACTTGGGGGGCCGAATAATGTAAAGTCCAATAGAAAAAAACTGTTAAAGAATGTAATGAAGATGCAGATTACTCTCCTCAAGCTGTAATTGTTGAAATCTCAAAGTGTTTGTGATGAGGCTCACGGGCAAATTACTCCAAGTCAAATACATTTATCCCCCCCGAACAATGTGATCCTATGCACCCCTTGAAAATTAAGAAAAATATCTTAAAACTTAAAAAAACCTAGAATTTTTGTATGAGTTTGCTTTAGAGAAGAATCCACCTACACATATCTACAAACTGTAGCAAATCCCATAGGGTTTTTTTTTTATCCTAGGTTTTTGTCGGGGGGGTTATTGTCTCCCGGGAGTTAATGGAACGGAATTTTGTCTGGGGGGATTTTGATCGGGAGTTGTCCTGTACCAGTTTATAATAATATACAGGGGCGGACTGGGTACTTACGGGCCAGGTGGAATTGCATAGGTTACGGGCCATTAAAGTATTAGTGTAGTAATGAAGGTGGCGGGGGGTAGCTCTGCGGTGCACCATAAAACATTTTTTGCTTCATTTTAAAGTACTCCTTTTTCGGAAATCAATTACAACACAGATTTTTTTTAAATTGCAGCTGATAATTAAAAGTAACAAAATATACAATCCAAACGAGGCGCGTCGCCTATCATTGTATTTCATCACTTTCATGCTACGACAAAAAATGATAAATTCATTGTAAAACATTTCAATTAAAACAGAATTTTTTAATTTTTTAACAACCTAACATCAACCCCAATTAGAGAAACGTGTAATAATTTATTAATAGTGCAAGAAACTAAATACAGCACATACTTATAAATTTCCAACGGGCCATTATGACGTACAGGCCAGGTGGCAATCGCCACCCGCCTCCCCGGGCCAGTCCGCCCCTCTTTCTAGTTCATAACTTTTGATTGAGACGTCTGATCGAAAAAGTACGAATTGTTTTCGATTCTACGCACCAAAATTAATAAGAAAAAGTGTTTTCCCGAGCAATTTTGGTGCAGTCGATTTTTGGTAAAAAAGGAAGGTTACACACTGCCTTTTTTGAGCCCCGAAAAAAAAATTGTCTCAGATCGACCCGGAAAAAAATTTTCTTATAGAATGTGGCCTGTAGAATCCATAATTTCAAACAGTTCCAAAATTGGGCTTCTAGTTCAAAAGTTACAGCCCTTTGAATTTTCTTTCGAAATTGGTTTCTAGTCCATAACTTTTGATTGAGAACTTTGATCGAAAAAGTACGAATTGTTTTGAATTCTACGCACCAAAATTAATAAAAAAATTGTTTTCCCGAGAAATTTTGGTGCAGTCGATTTTTGGTGAAAAAGGAAGGTACACTGCTTTTTTTGAGCCCGAAAAAAATTGTCTCAGATCGACCCGGAAAAAAATTTTAGGGTAGCTCTGCGGTGCACCACAAAAACATTTTTTGCTTCATTTTAAAGTACTCCTTTTTCGGAAATCAATTACAATACAGGTTTTTTTTAAATTGCAGCTGATAATTAAAAGTAACAAAATATACAATCCAAACGAGGCGGGTCGCCTATCATTGTATTTCAGCACTTTCATGCTATGACAAAAAATGATAAATTCATTGTAAAACACTTCAATTAAAACAGAACTTTTAAATTTTTTAACAACCCAACATCAACCCGATTTAGAGAAACGTGTTAATAATTTATTAATAGTGCAAGAAACTAAATACAGCACATACTTATAAATTTCCACCGGGCCATTATGACGTACAGGCCAGGTGGCAATCGCCCCCCCCCCCCCCGGGCCAGTCCGCCCCTGATAATATAGTGTATTTACTATCAATAAAATGCGAACGAAATTCAAAGTAAAAATCGGTTCCTTAAGGCTGCTTTACACGATGCTAGTAATTCGTAGTAGTTGCTCAAATCGAGTACTACTCGTTTCGTGTAAATTGTCATTATAGTACTCGAGTAGAGTGCCAATACGAGTCAAGTAATAGAAAGCAATCGTATTTGCTGGCGCAAGTACTCGGTTCTAGTGACTTGCACCATGAGCTTTTAGTGGCTTTTATTGAGAATTAAATTTGTACAGTTACTGTCAGAATTAATTCACTCCTACGTGAGTCAGTTGCGTTCTTCACTGCACTGAGAAAGCAACTGAAGATCATGTGGGTGGACTTGTCACCCTATAGGCACTTCTGATGTCTTTGTTTCCAGGGGCGTTCCTCGTCACTTATCTCATTGCGATGATATTCTGCGGTATACCGATATTCTTTCAAGAGGTATCCATAGGGCAGTACCTCGGCTCTGGAGGCATGACATTCGTCGGACAGCTATGCCCGTTACTTAAAGGTGTCGGTTACTCGACGATGACGATCGTTTTCCTTCTGGACGTTTATTACTGCATAATAATAGCGTGGACGCTTTTGTATTTTATAAGCACGTTTCTGAAGCTTCCCGATTTACCATGGTCCACGTGTGGTAAGTACAGGACACTATGGACAGATTGCGTAAGGAAGTGTTAAAGTTACAGAAGACTGTTACAATATAAGCCGAGGTGCTCATCAGGCTGTAAATGGATCGGAATTACTGCGGTCTCCTGTTGAAGAATTTTTTGAGTGAGTTCATTCGTTGCAGGTTTGTTTATTACGTAATTTAGAAACATTGGAAGGAGTTGATTTTTTTATGACGGTGATGATTGAGCGCCAAAATCATGCTGCTTTTGTATTTGATAAATCGGTGGGTAATTTACCCAGTAAATGAGCTAAGTGAAATTATAACTACGGTGCAACCATGAATGAAATGATGATGGATGAGCTATTTACGATTTCTGTACCTATCTGTAATTATGTTTCCAGCGTAATATTAATTCATAATAACTATAACAGATAAACTTGCACGCAATCACGAAAGGTAGTTTTCTGTAGTGCGAATCACCTACCCCTTTGAAATGCAAGGGTGACGGGAATAAATTAATTGTGTCACAAACGCCATTAGTAGGTGTAGAAGTTCATAATTTATTCACGTGTGTGCATAATTGGAATTGTCAATTTGTTAAATTAAGAGATGCCCTTGACAGATAATCCTTTTACGTGTTCCTTTCATTTCGACAAATAATTCTTTGATGATTTGGCACATTTTTTTTCTTTTATATGCGTAGGCGGTTCATTCAATAAATATCGGCAACAAAAAATAAAAAAGGTGCCAATTTCTAGCCGTCCAAAAAACGCCACATCAAAACGTAGGGTAAACAATCAAATTAATTTAGAGGAAGACATAAGAAAGGAGCTGTAAGGGAAGTGTTGCTCGTCGATGCCGTTATAAGAAATACAACCCTCGTCAAAAGGAAAATATGTGGAAATATATTACGTTTTATTTTCAGAAAAGAAATATTGCATATCTCGACCGGTATCGAAGACATCGGCGGGATACAGTGGAAACTCTTCGGATGCCTTGTACTCGGCTGGTTTATAATATATCTAATAATCCGTAAGGGTTTACATCAAAGCGGGAAGGTACTTTTTAATTATATAACGTTACGCATTCCTTCCTAATTTAAAATTCATGCGGTTCTCTTTTATCTCTTGCATTGCGAGGCTCGAGATACGAATCTCGCGTTTGAGGAAAGGACTTGTCATAAGGTGAATTTCCTTTTTAGATCATTTGGTTTACGGCACTTTGCCCATATGTAATCTTGATGACTTTATTAGTTCGTGCGGTAACACTAGATGGGGCTGCGGATGGATTGCTTTACTACATCACCCCTCGATGGAGCGAGCTTCTTGCACCAGCCCCTTGGATGGAGGGTGCGACGCAAATTTTTTTCGCGTACAGCATCGGCTGCGGCGCACTGCCTGCCCTAGGCTCGTACAACAAGTTCAACCACAACTGTTACAAGTAAGGGTGGCACCCGGAAACCTAATTCCTCCAACATTCCCCTAGGGACGCCGTGATCACCTGCATTGTAAACACGCTCACGTCAATACTGGCCGGATGCGTCACATTCTCGGTATTGGGACACATGGCCTTAGAAAAAGGTAGCGACATTAGTAACGTTGTCCAAAGCGGACCAGGTCTCGTTTTTATAACGTATCCTGAAATCGTACTCAAATTACCAGGCGCTCCGTTTTGGGCGGCCGCCTTTTTCTTCATGCTGTTGGTAAGTCGCACGGACTTAAAGACGTAGTAAATCAGACGTTTTGCAGCTTTTAGGCGTCGACAGCGCGTTTTGCCTGGTGGAATCTTTCGTAACTGGAGTCGTCGATAACTGGCCCAAAATTTTACGCCCTCACAGAGGAAAATTGACGATTTGTATTTGTTTTGTGATGTTTTTGTTGGGAATTCCAATGGTCACTCACGTAAGTAGACGGTTTTAATAGTAAGTACCTTACAGGTTAACACTAGAAGACCCAAACTTTGTTCCTACCCTACGGGCTCCACGACGCGATGGGTCAATTGACCCCATATGTATTTTAACTTAAAATGTTGTGTTTCCGATCGTGTTTTTAGATGGTTTACTACATTATGTTGAAGTTCGTTAATTACCGTTACTACTTATACATTTCTTAAAATTTGTTATTTATCATATACAGTGTGTTCGAAATAAGAGGATCACCTCAATATTCTTTTAATTGGCGAGATACGAAAAATTTGACAAATATAATTTTGTATGCGACATTACGATCACATATTTATACTTCTGGCACCACTTCCGGCCAATGGGGGAAACTTTTGTTTTTCAAATGCAATCCCTATGTTTTTTTAAGATTTCTGAAAAGAACTGTACGACAAAGTGAATTATACATATGGTTGACATACAAAAACTGGAAAAATTCAGTATTTAGAAAACACCTAGTATGCCGTGTGCTGTCAGGGTGTGCGGTGTCTGTTGTGTTACATGGGGAGATCGTATCGCGAGGTAAATCTTTAAAATGCAGCATTGAACAAATTGATGTAAGTCTTTTCTGTGTAACACAACAGACACCACGCATCGTGACAGCACACTGCATGCTAGATTTCATAAGTTTTCCAAATATTGAATCAGGAATTTCTTCATTTTTTGGGCATATCAACCATATGCGTTTTTGATGGTGTTATGTATTGCAGATTGATTGTTCATTAAAAAAAATAGGCATTGTATTTAACCATTTTTTCGAATATCGCCAAATAAAAGAGATATTGTGGTGACTCTTATCTCGAACATACTGTATATGAAAAATCCTATGTATAAAACGAATTTAAAACAATGTGTATGGAAATTAGACGAAACGATAACCGATGCGTTAGCAATGAGACAAAAGTAAGTTATAGCAAATGTTATCTAATATAGTACAAAACTCAACGAAAAACATGGGGGTCTATTGACCTTAGTCAAGTACCACAGGTAAAAGTTAAAAATTTTCTAATTTATAATGAAACTTTGTCATTTAATTAATCTAGTTCCCAAATAAGAAAAAGTCAAAAAATCAAAATCCTGTTTCGAAAAATAATGATGATATATATATAAATTTAAATCTACCTGTAAAATGGGGTCAATCGACCCCCCCCTGGGGCTTCTAAATGGCTTAAACAACAGTGAATGCTTCCAGACCATAAACTTATAGTTTTAGATAACACTATATCAGTATAAAAACTGTAAACATTAAAAAAAAGTTACCCAATGTTGATAAGATAATGCAAATTGCAATTATTTATTTATCAGTTTAATACGAAATAATTTGCGATAGTAGTTTCAACTACTACAAATTGACGGAAAAAATACATACTGCAAATATTGGACGAAATTAACTGATTTTTTGTTGGCTACTGGTTATTTGATACAAAACTAATGCGCCAAATTGTGTAGTTTGCATAGCAAATTGAAACATGCCAGTGGAAAGAAAGTGAAGGCTTTACGATGATTCAATCGTATTAACCGAGCTGATAGATTTTTCTGTTGTTTCCGGAGGAATTTGTACGAACCCTGTAAATGCGCCAAAGTCCAATAAACCACCTCTCACTCTCGACCTTGGATTAACTTTCACTAGCCTCGGTGGCGCAGTAGGTAGCGCGTAAGTCTCATAATCTTAAGGTCGTGAGTTCGATCCTCACCCGGGGCAGTTTTTTGAATATCATTCACATTTTCCACACATTTTCAAAAAAAGTTCCTCGTCGGTCTTGAGAGTTTTCATCGGCCTCGGTGGCGCAGTAGGTAGCGCGTAAGTCTCATAATCTTAAGGTCGTGAGTTCGATCCTCACCCGGGGCAGTTTTTTGAATGTCATTCACATTTTCCACACATTTTCAAAAAAAGTTCCTTGCCGATCTTGAGAGCTTCTATCCGCCTCGGTGGCGCAGTAGGTAGCGCGTAAGTCTCATAATCTTAAGGTCGTGAGTTCGATCCTCACCCGGGGCAGTTTTTTGAATGTCATTCACATTTCCACACATTTTCAAAAAAAGTTCCTCGTCGCTGTTGAGAGCTTCTATCCGCCTCGGTGGCGCAGTAGGTAGCGCGTAAGTCTCATAATCTTAAGGTCGTGAGTTCGATCCTCACCCGGGGCAGTTTTTTGAATGTCATTCACATTTCCACACATCACATTTTCAAAAAAAGTTCCTCGCCGATCTTGAGAACTTCTATCCGCCTCGGTGGCGCAGTAGGTAGCGCGTAAGTCTCATAATCTTAAGGTCGTGAGTTCGATCCTCACCCGGGGCAGTTTTTTGAATGTCATTCACATTTCCACACATTTTCAAAAAAAGTTCCTCGCCGATCTTGAGAACTTCTATCCGCCTCGGTGGCGCAGTAGGTAGCGCGTAAGTCTCATAATCTTAAGGTCGTGAGTTCGATCCTCACCCGGGGCAGTTTTTTGAATGTCATTCACATTTTCCACACATTTTCAAAAAAAGTTCCTCGTCCACCTTGAGAGCTTCTATCCGCCTCGGTGGCGCAGTAGGTAGCGCGTAAGTCTCATAATCTTAAGGTCGTGAGTTCGATCCTCACCCGGGGCAGTTTTTTGAATCGCTTTCAAAATTGATACTTTCAAAAAAGTTCCTTTTCACAGTTGAAAACGTCCTAGTTTTGAATTTTTCACTTTTCTTTAAATAAAACATATTACAGGGCGACCATTTAAAGTGTCAGTTTCGTTGCTATAAGCGATTTCAGAAAATCATAACCTTTTCGGTGGCGTGGAAAGATACAGGGTGTCTCATTAAAGATATTGAAAACGTATTTTGTTTTTGAATTGAATTGAATCAGTTAGTACATGTTTAGTCGGTACGGATAATATACCGAAACTGTGTTTGTGTTCATAGGGTAGATTTAAACGCGGCATGTTCCAGGTAAATCGTATCTTTCACTATTTATATTCAATACGGACAGCTTTATTTTAGGGATTTTGACGTGTTGCAATTTTGACGTTGAGACAGTAATTAGAAATATCCTTAAAGACTCGGTTAAATTTTTATATTTGTCGGATTTGTTGTCAAAGAAGTGGCGTATATTCGTGCACAAATTCCGTTAGAAGGTATAAAAGTTGTTTTCCATTTAAAATACCTAAGTGCCGAAAAATCGCCCTAATTAAGGTAGCCCCCTGAATCGGCACCCCAATTTGTGTTTAGCGTTTCTAAAACCGTAGAAGTTTTCTGTTAAAAAAACGCCCTTTAGGTAAATTAAATTATGAAAGAATTAGTTACATCAAGAACGAAAATGAATGTGTGGTGAATAATAATAGATTCATTTGAAAACACCGTATACAGAATAGGGTTAGAATTGAAAATATTGGAAGATTTCCAAATAAAATCCACAGTTTCCTAGATGGTTTCTTAATTTAATAAACCCATCCAACGGAATGTCGCAGGATTATACCATTACATTTTTAACTACCTTGCAACTTTGATCCATTATTTAATTCATGTCTTGAGAGTTGAGCATTGGTCTTTTTTCCAACGATCTCGGCGCAAGAACAACGATTTTGGCATGTTTTGATCCAAATGAATACAGTGCGTTCGAAATAAGAGGGTCGCCTTAATATCTCCTTTTTTTGCGAACTACGAAAAATTTGTCAAATATAATTTTATATACGACAACTTCCGGTATCGCTTTCGGTTTAACCGGAAATCTATCTCACATTTTTGAATAGCACGTTTTTTCTGATTATGAAGATATATTTTGGAAATGTTAGGTCACACTTGAAACTTTTCATCGAAAATGCTTGATGAGCCTATGCGCTAAGTATTGTAACTTGAAAGCCGCGAGATCGTTTTCACCAGGGTTTTCACCCTTTCATTATCACCGGAAGACGTTCTCTTGCGAACATATTGCCAACAGAAAATTTCCCAACCCCCAACGGAGTTGGAGTTCATTCATGACGCAATTTAACACTCCTATTTCCCCACATTTAATTCGAAGCGAAAACTAGGCAATTACATATACGAGATTGGAATCCTCAATCGTTGGTGCGAATCGTATATTGTTAATCAAAGAACTAATTAGTAACATTGTTACAGGGAGGAGTGTATATTTTCCAATTAATGGATTACTATTCAGCGAGTGGGATGTCTTTGTTATGGGTATGCTTCTTTCAAACAATCGCAATCTCTTGGGTATTCGGAACGGAGAAGCTCTGCGACTGCATTAAGGAAATGATCGGGATGACGACGAACCGATTTTTAGTAATATGCTGGAAATTTTGCGGTCCCTTAGTTATACTGGTGAGTTAAAACAGATGAATCGACTACATAACGACGCTTTGAACTTTACAGATAATTTTCTTGGCGCACTGTATTAATTATGAAAGTTTAACGTATGGTAAATACTACACTTATCCGACTTGGGCGGAGTATGTTGGTTTTCTTATTAGCTTTTCGTCGATGGTATGGGTACCGGCTTACGCTATTTATTACGTTTTAACCGGAAAAGGTAGCGTCTTAGAGGTAATAGCAAAGTGCTACCGTTCAGTTTCATTATAATTGAGTTGGGTCTTATTGCAGAATTTGCGATTGGGGTTGAAACCGAAATTTATACGCCGCATGCCTAGCAAAACCGATGATAACTTCGCATCTATAGAGCAATTCATCTAATTAGGTCATTTAGATTAAAACAAATTACTTAGATATGTATGAAACTAATCGATATTAGCGCCATTTTATACAATTTGAGAAAAAAGAATACATTTTTTAATTAATTATTATTTTAGAATCTCACACGATTTTGCGGGAAAAAACCGCGAAACGTAATGATGTGTTTTATTACCCACACATTTTTAGTGTCATATTTTTAATTTGTATGCAGAACTTGCGCATTCGTACTTAAAAGGAAATCCATATGTCATATGAACCTCCAGTAATAGAGAGAGGCCCCCAGATACCAATCTCCAATACCTACTTCATTAAGACATATGTAATGAAACTTACGGTGCCCACATACTATTATAGAAGGAAGTATGTTTGAGAATTACAATGTAATAGTTGTTCCTAATGGAGGTGGGAAGAAAATATCCCCAATGGGGAGTGAAAAAATTACTACAATTATTAAATATTGCACGATTTGTGCAGTTATTACCGTCTCTACTACCTCAAATTTCACTTATAACGCTAAGGATTCTTACCTTAACAAACTGCGAAAATCACTGCTCACTTTTCCAATGCCACTAATCAAGCGCCTGGTACTGGGTCCCACATAATCCAGATAATTGTTGTTGCGTATTTCTTTGGGTTTGTAGATTGGGAGACGGACTCTTTTCGAACGCTGAAAAAAGATACGACATGAATGTATAAAAATACTGGGTGTCGTGATACATGGTATATAACAAAAACAGCCAAGTTTTTTGATATAGAATAGTTTATTATTATTAGTATTTGGAACGAATAGAGTTTCCGTACGAAAACAGTTTGCAGACGAAAAGTATTATCTTCAACAAATGGGCCAATGAGCATCTAAAATTTCATGTAGGGTTGCTGTCCATTATTTTGTAATGCTTAGAAAAAATCGAAATAATATATCTACGCTACTGGGAGTTTAGGCTTTTTAAGGTGGTAGGCCAAATGTAAAGACCGCGTTTTAAATAAAATTTCTCTATTTAGGTTGGCATTGCATCAGAATACTAAAAATATTAATGTGATATTCACTTATAATTGTACAAGAGGTTTGTGTTTTATCGAGTAAATTTGGGTTGTTTAGGTAATGCAAATCTGTTGCCTAGCAATCAGACGAGAAAAACTGGCAACACCTAAAGTGGAGTATTTTTAGGTTGACAGTTTTTCGAGTCCATTGCTAAAAGGAAACAGAATACATGGATTTTTTAGAGTTTAATCCTTGGCAATGGAATATGTGTGAACTACTCAAAATAATTCAAATTGGACAATAGAAAGCCTTTAGAACGATACGCTCTCTGAGTATTGTAAACTGGTACTATTTTGACAGTTTGTGCTTCACGTCATTTTTGATAACCACCACCACCACCACTTTGCTTCTTGTGTTCCTGTTTCTGTTTTGTTTTGCGTTCCCCGTCACCAGTTTTATACAAACTCATTGTTTTCAAGAGCTTGGATTTACGACGTTACTAAGTATGTAATATACATAAAGTGTTTTTTGATTGTTGAATTCTATAGAAGTAATTCATGTAACAATTGATTCAGAAGCCCTAAATCATGAGTTTAGAGAGAGTTGTTCATTTTGAAGCTCGCATTCAACAAAAAGAACCTTGTCATTGAATTTTCCGTACGAAACCTAGTTAGCTTCCGCTTGCTTCGGCTGCATTTGGCATGTGAATTGGATATACAGAGTGGCCCAACGAGAAGTATACAGAGGGCTTTTAGGGTATTAAATTTAGAAATTTCGAAAAATCCTCGAACACGTCAATTTTGTATTCGAGGGGGACAACTTTTGGGATACAAATCACGAACCCAAGTCTTCACCCCTCTGCGTAGGGAGCTTTTTTTTTTAGAAAAAAACCATTTAATAGAATCAAATAAATCGATAAAATTTACCAAACAAATCGTTGCCTTTGAAACGAAATTCCTGGCTCCTTTTTGCCACTACGGCTTTTACATTTATAAGCTGAACAAATAACCACTTTAATAAACTTATAAACACTGTCTATAATTAATAAATTTCAATATTTAAGGCAAAAATAAACGTTGATGGTGACACTACGACTTTTGGCACCAAAATAATGACCGTCAACTATTTTAATTCACAAAATTCATACGTTGTCGTATATACACGTTATCAATCCTCTCTCTCTCTCTCTCTCATTGTCTATGTGGGAACGGATAATGCGATAATTGGTTAGAAAATGAATAAGTGAAAAAAAACCGCTAAAGGGTAGTTTATACGGGAAATTAAATTGCGGTAGTACTTCTGAGAGTAACTTGCGCCAGCGTTTACAAATAAGCCAGTTGTAAATAGTATAATAGTAAATTAATACAACAAAGTCAGGAAAAAGATACATTACTGGCGAGGAAATATTAAAATGCGAGTCCCCTTTGGGGCCGAGTACTTTAATTTCCGGCTCAGGTAATACCATTTTACTGACAAGTTTTGTATTCAATTTTACCCGAAATCGTATTTTAATATAAAATTTCAATGTTTATATAAAACTTTTGATTAATGTCAATCTGTCAGTGATGACAGGAGTCATTACACACATTTGGAAATGTCACAAATGCGGCCGGTAAAGTGACGGTGCGGCCAGTAAAGTGACAAGCGGAAAGAAACGTAGTCTGCACTGCCTCTGTCATGGAAACTCAAATTTCCTGACAGAAATTACGCATGACTATTTTTGGTAAAAGCAATTTCTCTCATCAAGTACTCTCAGAAACTTGGTTTCAGCAAGTGTTTGAATGCGCGTATACACAGTAGAATTTTGATTTGATTTGCCACAACTCCGGAAATTCTTCAAAAGTGTTAATTAAAGAAGACGTGTCTTCTTTTGATCACACACGTTTTCCCTCCATGTAATATAGCACTACACACCAACTTTCAACAAGATTGAAATAAATGTCAATCTTCTGTCAAAACTTGTTTAGACGTGCAAGATTTTATAGCAGCAATTACTTGCCGGCAAGTTTTCGACTTGCTGGGAGAGAGCTCTCTATCGCTGTTTACATTATGAGTGCTCTCTGACAAAAATTGAGAGTTTACTATTCCGTGTAAATTACGCTTAATAGTGCATTTGTCGCTGGAAAAGTTGCAGGTAACTTTTGCCGCTGTCAAGGTGACAATTCCACTGCGGTTTATGGGATTATTTATACATGAGTTAAATTGTTGATATAATCGATTACAATAACTCACAATGTTTTAACTTGATCCGAAACTAGTGATCACAAATTTAATTAGAACAGTTTTCTGACGGACGGACAGACGGACGGACGGACGGAAGGACAGACAAAGTGGCCACAATAACGCGTTTTTTTTATTTTTGTGGAAATGCGCTAAAAAGCTAAAAAGGCGAAGATTATAACATTCAATCCATGCGGCCGACAGGTGTTAATTCTTTTAAATTTTAATAATAATAATAATAATAATAATAATACTTCTTTATTTCTTACTATATACATTTCTTAGTATGAAGTCTTTTCAATGCATAAGAAGAAATACGTCCTAATGTATTACATTTACCTACTATTCTAAAAATTCGTTAATGGAATAGGGTTCCATGTTTATTAAAAATTGTTTTAGTCTTCTTTTAAATTCGTTAATATCCCTAATCAGTTTAATACTTTCTGGGAGATGGTTAAAGAATTTCATTGAATTGTAGTAGGTGCCCCTTCTAAACAATGACAAGTGGTATTCAGGTATTCCACTACACTAGAATTCCAATACACTAGAAAGTACAGTGTACCAACTACAGTGACGGTGAAAATCCCTAAGTGGTATAATATATAGGGTGTTTCTTAAAAAGAGACTAACAATTAAATTATATACGGAATGTAAACATAAATTTTGAAATTTCTAAATGGCACATTAAAACTGCATTACTTGTTAAATTTGGAGCAAAACATTACTGGTTTGGCAGTCAAAGGCTTGCCAGGCCTAAAGTGATATTGAAAATATAAAAAATACGGAACATTCGGAATATTGAAATTTTAATGAAAGATTAATTGAAAATTTAGAATGATTTTTCCCTAACCCAGAAAGGAGAGTGTGACGGGAGGAGATATGACTAAGTTAAGTAGGATGTTGTTTGAAAACTGCATTTGACTTTCTTTTTCTTTTTGGTTCAGGGTTGTAATAGTAGAAATGTGTAGGTTGTGCTAAGGGCATTGGATGTCTGTTTTTTCGTTGACACAAGTCTCCATGTTGTTCTGCATGTGACACATTTCTAAGAATCTCCTTTTGTAGGTGTTAGTTTCTTCTTCTAAGATGGTAAATTTATGGAAGTTGAAAATGTGGTCTGTGAGATGTTGATTTATTCGACCGCGAACCGAAACGAACTGAATGCCACAGCGTTAAGTAACCATTCACAACTCACAGGTCACATTTTCAACTTCCACAAATTTACAATCATAGAAAACGAAACACCTACAAAAGGAGATTCTTAGAAATTGTGGTTTATCCAATTAATTTTAACTTCTGGACGTGTTTAATATAACATTTTGTAAGTGTTTACGCTTGAAAAATTTGTTAAATTAATCGTTAATTACTTAGTGGGTCCACTAAAGAAGGACAGCGATAAGCGTCAGAAATATCTGGTGTGCCAAATAAAGCTACTGAACCAAGTTTTCTTTCTTTGGCCTACACATCCTACAAACTGTCAGCTGTAAGAAAAAAAGCGACTCGAGAGTTTTTCTTTCCAGTGGTACCAACTGAAGTGGCATTAAAACATATTAACCCAATAATATTTTCGATCGAAGTCCGGAAGATCATTTTTGTAATAACCTCCTATCGTGTTCCGGGAATTTTCTACAATGTAAATGGAGTATAGCCCACTTCATGATTCTGCAGAAAGATATTAATGCGAGATATCAAAATATTTGCATTTCTCTGGATTTTGAGACACAACACTTGATCAGTTTGAACGTAAACAGCAACACAAAAATTGTAAGACAGCTTTTGTCAGTTTTGACTACAAGAATACAAGCACCTTTTTGATGCTTTATATTTTAATTTGAAAGAGAATGTGTTAAATATACCGAATAAAATACGATGCACTTATGCAATGTGTAATTAGTATCCTCTTCGTGAGACTGTCTCGTATATAGCGAGTTAAACGAAAATTTCAAATTTAATTGAGCCATAAAGTCTCGAGGGGAATAAATTGTCGGATCAATTGTACACATATCGAATCCAAACTCTAGGGAAATATACGAAGTCTTGATGCCGATCAGTTTTAAATTTACCTACGAATAGCTTAGCCGTAAACGGCGATAACCTATACCGTTTGTGCCATAATCGCATTGAAAGAAATTACCATTCACTGTTTTAGATTACCTCGAGTGGAAGTGTATGAGAAAAACACAACTATAAGTATATGCAGATCTAAGAATTTAGATACTACATTCGATGGATAATATATAATCAAAATAATAACGCCAACCTTATACCTACTTTATAAGAGACCAAAGGAAATTAATGGAAATGTTACTTTTATTCATCAGACAATTAATTGTTAATTAATTGTTAATTTCTGATCCACAATGAAGCACTAACGAAGTACTAAGGACTTTGCATGGTGATGTCATTGGTGCTTCATATCAGTGACTAACTTCCTGGACCTCCTTCAATCATGATATAAACTTCTGCTGTTTCATCTTGTATTTCCACATCCCATGAATTCGTTCTCTTCCATATAGTCCAGGCTAAATAGCTCTAAAATAATTTATTTAAAAAAAATGAGTTACAGGGTGAAACCGGGTTTTTCAGGTAGGTGAAATGAATAGAAATTGGGAAAAAATAATTAAAACAGCTGAATTTTTCCGCGGGTGAAATCACGGGGGTTGAAAGGGGTGGAAAGTGGTGTTTTGCAAATTGTGGCAAAACTATTAATTTTAGACGAAAATGTTAAATGTAAAAGTTATAGAAATTTAAAAAATGAGCAACTTTTGTATCTGCACTATTTTCACATAAAATGTCAAATTTCGTTTTCATTTTCTATACATTAAACGGTTGGAGATGGGCGGTTCCTGTTAGTGCTTTTTTTTTGAAAATCTGAATCTGTTATCAGAATTTCCATAATAAACTAGATGTAGAAGCTACAGGCTCCTACTTACTTATTTCTTATGGGCGCGATATTGAATTTTTACGAGCTGAGATACACAAACAAGAAATTCATTTGAATGCATGGCCGTCATAGCAATGCTGAATCAGCAAGATGCAGAACAGGTGATTTTGAATGTTTCTTGTAAATTTTAGTAAATGTATTCAGTGTGACATGTCATTATTTTTAGCGCATTTCCACAAAAATAAAAAAAAATGCGCTATTGTGGCCACTTTGTCCGTCCGTCCGTCCGTCCGCTCGTTTTGCGACGCTACTAGTTCTTTATCTTAAGAGCTATTGTTCTACTTTTTTTCGCTATTTGGTTCGTTATGGTGTCGAGTCTTGTACCAAGGAAGGAATTTTTTCTGTACCGCTTACAAAAAAAGTTATTGTAAAAAAAAACAAAAAACCGTTTTTTACATGTTCCATAACTTTACACTTTTGCCGTTTATTAACGATCCTAGAGATCGTTTATAATTTTGCATTGCTATCTGTCGTCTGTATGCTGGTCTGTCCGTCTGTTTCTTTTGTCTGTCTGTCCATCTATCTGTCCGTGTGAACAATAACTTTGTTTAGAAATGTTCGATCGCTTTTACATCTCCGTTAGTTATGAACTGAATTGCATGAAATTCAATATGGGCATAGCCTTAGCCATATAATACGCAATGCCAAAAGTTGAGTCGAATCGATTCAAAATTCACAGTGCCCTTTTCGCATCTCGACCATTTATAAACCAAATTGCAAACTTTTTTACTTATAAAAGTATTTGAATGAAATTTGATACATAGGCACTTGTAATAAAGGTAAATCAAACGCCAATTTCAAAATTTGGTTTTGCGCATGCGCAGTGCCAACTTTTTTATTTGCGGAAGAATTTACACGAAATTTGATACATAGGCACTTGGGATAAAAGAAAATCAAACGCCAATTTCAAAATTTGGTTTTGCGCATGCGCAGTGCCAACTTTTTTATTTATGGAAAAATTTAAACGAAATTTGATACATAGGCACTTGGGATAAAGGAAAATCAAACGCCAATTTCAAAATTTGGTTTTGCGCATGCGCAGTGCCAACTTTTTTATTTATGGGAGAATTTAAACGAAATTTGATACATAGGCACTTGGGATAAAGGAAAATCAAACGCCAATTTCAAAATTTGGTTTTGCGCATGCGCAGTGCCAACTATTTTATTTATTGAAGAATTTAAATCAAATTTGATACATAGGCACTTGGGATAAAGGAAAATCAAACGCCAGTTTCAAAATTTGGCTTTGCGCATGCGCAGTGTCAACTTTTTTATTTATGGAAGAATTTAAATGAAATGTGATACATAGGCACTTGGAATAAAGGATCATCGAGCGCCAGTCTCAAAATTTTCTTTTGCGCATGCGCAGTGCCAACTTTGTTATCTATGCCACCATTTAAGTGAAATTTGATACTTAGGCGCTTGGAACAAAGGAAAATCTAACATTAGTTTTAAAATTTAGGTTTGCGCATGCGCAGTTCCAACTTTCTTATTTAAAAAAGCATTGAAATGAAATTCTTCGCATAAACTGAAATTGAAGTAGCACGTCAACAATGGATTGCCCATGTGCAACGCTATCTTTCATATTTGTGGCCGGATTTTTACGATTTTAACAGAAGTTGCATCTTATAAATGGGAAATGAATGCAAGTGGAAATGCGCTTTATGTAAGTCGTTTACGATTACTTTTTAACTTGTTCTTTTTTGTCCCTATAAGAAATACAAAAGTAGCAGCTGTATTTTCCGAAAAAAAGTGCCCAAAAAAGGTGCTAACTGGAACCGCCTATCTCCGGCCACTTAAGCTGGGAAAATATGTAAACAAAATGTGACATTTTCACTTTTTCGGTAATATCTCAGTTATTTTCAAAGATTTTTCAAAAATTTCAAAAGGTTTTTTAGTCATAAAAAAAGGTAACTCCCATTCAACCTACACTGTATCTCTCACCGTTGCGGAGATCCCAATGGTAAGCCATGAATTTGAACCACCCTGTGGAGAGTAAGTATTTAGATATGAGGATTCACCTAAGTCGTGTCACGGTCGCCAAAAATGTAGATTCCCGGAAAAACTACGCGTATTGAGCTTTTCGATCAATTCAAAGACAACTTCTTATATTTGGTTGCTCTGGTTTTTACATGTTACACACATGATCAGATTAATTTTCAGGTCGCATTTTCAGAATGGCAATTATAACTCAATTTAGTTTAGTTGGTTCATTCTGCATAAACGTTGCCTTTCATGTTCATAGCAGATAAAAGCGATGTACAGATCGATTAATTTCAAAGTTAATTAATCTTATCTTAAATTGACATGAGCTTTTATAATGCGTAAAGTGTTTGGAAGCTTACTATTTAGATGTTTGGGGGAAAATTAGCACGTAGCAGATGCAGTAATTATGCCAGATTTACCTTTTTCCCATCGAGCTTGTTTTTCCCCAAATTAGACCCGTGTCCCCATGGCAATTTTGAAATTTTGCGACTTTATTTTGTTTATTTTGGAAATGATTCAATTCAATTCTGATTAGAATCTTTAAATACAACTACGATATTAATCACCCAAAATTAACCTTTAGTTTTCTTTTAGTTACAAAGACACAATACTGACATAGTTAAATATACTGATCGCTTGAAGACTGAGACATAATAAATCGCAGTAGTGATTGATAAATGTCCCTAAAAACAAAGAGCTGGTAGCACTGAGTTCAAATATAAATCTGTAGGTATAAATTTAATTTCAAATGAATGCCATTGAAAATGTTGCGCTACCACTCTCTCTCTCTAGGAATTTGGAAGCACGTCAACATGCGAAAGTCAACTTGATACTTTCTCTTAATTTGAATAAATTTGCAATATAAAAGACGATGCGAAACAGCTTTCAAAAACATTTTTTGTCAAGTATCTCAACGTGCCATTTTGACCATTAAAATACGCGCTAGAACTCCTATGGGAACTTTTTGTTATAAAAAATTTGTACGGATCGTGCGTGGTGCCTTGCCTCTGCAGTTCACGCCAGCAGCCAAAAACCTCTTTTTACTTTTACGCTGCGTACAAATTACCGTTAATTATTTTGCGGCGGGGTTGTACTTGAACGGAAAACCTTTAAAATGAGCAACAGGAGGAAAGTTTCACCTGTGGATTTTCATCAGCCATCGAAACGGACCGACTTTCCCCTTCCTGTTCGCTCCCACAGCCCCTTCAGAAAATGATACAAAAGCATTCAATTTAGTTTCCAAATTGAGTTTATGCTCCGAAACAGACCTTAAATCACTCTTAGCGCGCATTATTTTCGATGTTGCGAAATAAAATTGATATCGTGATATCGCGCATTACGCCTATTTCGGAAGGGGAGGGGTGGGGGGGTGTGTTCTTTAGATGATTATTTTCTACACCTTATATTCGCGTGCCTGTATATATAAATAAAACGAAACCGAATATAGTAGGATATATCGCAACTCTCATCGGGGACGAATTTTATCATACTCTAGAAATTTAATTAAAAATGTGTCGTTTAACTTGATTAAGATTGATACTTAGTCAAATGACGAACATAGTTCAATATTCCTTCTTTCAATCTTAGTAGTAATCACGCAACCCCTACAATGCCTTTTTCCCAGTTCCCGAAGTGATGCTCTTGAAAACACTCGAAGAACAGCGTAACAATTTGACGGGGAAAAGTTTCCTAAATTTTTATTTATGGACCCCAAATCGACGAAACACTCCCCCTTTAATACACTACTGGATAAGACTAGGATAAAAACGCACGAATACTTCAATTAATTACGATGGAATTTTCTCGATTTTTCATAGATGCAATGCAAGTCTGGTGCATCTATGTATATCGATTCTGAACCGAACTTTTGCACTGCAAAGAACGGTGTCATCCTTCAGAAGCAAATATGCAAGCACCACTTGTGCTGCATTTCCTCACGTAATGTTTTTCCTTTTGTCTTTAGTTTGTTTGATTACATTACCGATTACATGATTGCATTGCATTATTGCTAAATTAATGTCATGTCACTGAACTACAAATGCATTATGGTATGTTCTGTTTCTTGTTTACTGCAGCCCCTAATAAAAATTCCTTGGTTCACTTTGCAGATTTAGGTATTTCTAAATATTTATATTTAGATACAGTATGTTCACTTATGGAGGGATTCAAAAGGCATACAATACGCGTGAGCAGAATTAAATTATATAAATTGATTTTGTAGCTGTGTTCCTTGGTTGCTGCAGTGTGGACAGTGATAAATTGTTTCTTTTTTAATTGAATTTCATGCACTATTTCATTGCCGATATGTAAACGTAACGTTTATCACTTACTTTATCTGGAGGCGAGTTGATTTAGTTCAAGAATGTTGAATAATTGCACTTGGCATTGGATTCATTAATCTATACTAATATTTTGCCACGACATATTTTTTATGGCATTAGACTACGTCTATTTGCCACAGAACTATTATTGGATAGCATGAATTGATGTTGTAAATTTCAATTTTTGATCTAAGTGAAAATCGTATTAAAATGTCGCACACAACTTAATGAATAAGACAAAAGAGTAGAGATTCTAATGGGGAGAGGAATATTAATATCAATGAGCTCTTGATATAGTATAGAGAAGTGGGATCTGCATTTAACTTGCAATTGAAGAGTATATGGTTTAGATCTGCATTATCACAAGTACAAAGGGTGGAGTCAATTATACCAATCCCATGAAGATGAGCTCGAAAACGGCCATGATTTGAGTTTTAATCGGGTTATAAAAATGGAATGAGTTTTCTTATAATTAAAGGTGTGGAATGGTTTTTGGTAAGGACGAATGAATACTGAAGTACTGACTGTTAGAGTTATTTGCAATTTCTTTGTAAAGAGATTTCCAAGAATTTTTATTTCTCCAGTAAGGGTTTGTCCTAGGGTTTGTCAAATTTTCGTTACCAACTAGGTAAGTATATTTTATTGACCATAAAGTTGCATTAAACGTCCTGTATTTAATTAAATATTTGTTTCGTAAGTATACTGCCTCCGAAGATATAGAGGCAGTTCCTGTGCTTCTGCTAATACTGCTTAATTTGGTGAAGACGTCATGGCGACCAGACACATTATTAGGGCTTTAAATTGTATCCGATCCACAGTTAATAAATTATAATTTGAAGCTGAACCGTATACCATTGAATAAAAATAGTGTTTTTATTCAATGCGTATACGTATAGTACACCCATAATCCAATATGGAACTTATTTTTTGGTTTAATGTACTTTATGTAGCTGCTCCATAGGAGTTTATTATCGATAATTATAACTTGGTATTTCTTTCAAGCAATTAAACATACGTTTCAAGTCGATTAACCACCTATCATACGAATTGTGGGTGGTATATAAACATATACCATCGGCATACTGAACAATTCTGATAGTGTCGTCCACCAAACCCTACAGATCTGCAGTATATATATTAAAAAGGAATGGGCTCAATATTGAGCCTTGTGAGCGACCGTTATAGAGAATTTTAGGTTATTATAATCACGCAAAAATATTTTTATTATACCTGAATCACAATCTCCGTTTTAAACACTCAAATGCGTGCGAAAAAAGGCCTTTAAAACACACGTGCTTTAAAGTTGCTAAGTAACGATACTTCAAGTATGACTTTTGAAACTGTCAGCTGGGTGAAATAGAAAATCCTCTTAGGTCGCTTTCTGTAAATGCAGAACATTTCTTTGGCTTGTACCTATCCTTTGATTGAAGGTTTCACAAACGTGCGTAATTTAGGGTATGCTTCCAAATCTGTTCCACTTTTAATCGCAGCATTGTTTGAAGTTTTGAGTTAATGCACCAAAAGATAGGAGATTTAAATACCTTTAGCATTTCCTTCATATATCCCAGCATTATCGATGCATTTAAGACTTTATTCGTAAGTAACTTCCTTTTCATCCATGGAAACAACTTTTCATATTCTTTATAATAGGCTTTACTGGTGTTGGATTTTACACCTACCAACGTTTGTTTAGATTTTACAACAAGCGATTTAATGGACGGTGTATTATCTTTTTCAACGGAAATCGTTTTATTCACAAAGACGACGATTTTTATAAGCACACGTCAAATGACATTTCCATGGCAATCGTGAAATTTCGAACACCCAGCCCACTTAATTAAACATGTATTCGAGTATAACGTCAATATGATTTCATTGTATTTCCTATTTTTAAATTATACTGCAGGTATAATAAAAAATACTATAAGATACACGTGTATAATTGGTCTTTAAAGCACTTGCAACGTTAAAGGCACTCCGCTTTGCGTCGTGCCCTTAAACTCGTTGCGCGTGCTTTAAAGACTTGATTATACACTTGTATCTTAATATACTATTTTCTATTTACAAAAAGATTAACATACAGGTTGGCCATTTGAAAACCAAACAGAGCCTATTTTGGGGACCTCCAAACATCTACGAAAGCATCCTCGGACCCGTCAATTTTTGATTCAAGGGGAAACCATTTTTTTTTACTAGTTTCGCCCCCATGAGGGCAAAGCCATAGCCGGGGTGACAAGTGCTCCTAAAATTTTAAATCGAATGGTCGAACCTTATTTTAAAGGTATTTTTATGTGAATTATAACGCTTAAGTTTTAAATCAATTTTATTTTCAGTGCTTAAAGCTAAAATCAATCAAGTAAATGTTGAAAATGTTGGTCTTCGATTCCCATACAATAATACAGGTTTTGTTCAAACCTTTCCCGTACATTTTGAAAAACTTCTGGGGTGTTTTGACGACATTCATCAATTATTCTTTGTCGCAAGTTGTCTAACGATGTTGGCTGACTAGCATAAATTTTAGTTTTTCAATGGCCCCATAAAAAATCTAACGGACTTAAGTCCGGGGAATGAGGATGCCATTCAATAGCTCCTCTTCATCCAATTCATTGTCCTGGACACGTTTGGTCCAAATATTAACGAACCCTTGCAGCACAGGGGGATGGCGCATAATCTTGCTGAAATACTAGACGATTTTCCAAGACTTATTTTCTAGTATCTCCACCGACTCTGGATAAATCGTATTTTCTCCGGGTACGTCTCTCCTGTTAAATTTCCATGTAAAAAGAAGGGACCTACGATATGATTATCAAATTGCCAGTCCAAACATTCAATTTTTCCACATAAAAATACCTTCAAAATCACTCGACCCTCCCATTCGATTTAAAATTTTGGGGACGCTTGTCACCCCCGCTATGGGTTTGCTTTGGGGGGCGAAACTAGCAAAAAATGGTTCCCCCTTGAATCAAAAATTGATGGGTCCGAGGATTTTTTCGTAAATGTTTCCAAAATAGGCTCTGTTTCGTTTTCAAATGGCCACCCTGTATTTCCTATTGATACCTAGTCCTACCATTTTTAAGTATAGGATATCCAAATCAACCAAGTCAAATGCCCCTTTTAAGTCAATAAAAAACACAACATACACTTGTTTCTTGAAAAACCGTGAATGTTTCTCAATGAAGTGTTCTAGCCTACATTTTATCATTCTTTTGAAGGTTTTCGAAACGCATGACATTAAAGAGATGGTCGGAAAAATGATGGAAGATCTGGTTACTAATAGCAGAAGTGTATTTCTGCTTCATCCACCACTCGTTAAAAATCTCTAATAGAAAATATTTTCCAGTTAAGGGAAGATTGTCTAATTTGTTATATGTAAAACCGTCCAATCCAGTTTCTGCTCTTTTTTTAGCGCTATTTCCAATTCAGTGCGTGTAAAATATTTGGACAATGAATCTGCATTGGAGTGGAAATTGAATTGAGTATCGTTCGTATTAGCGATATTACCAGAAACCAGTGTGTTTTTATTTAGCCTGTCTAAAAATGATGCCTAACTGCCTCTTCGTTTTAACTTAAAAATACACATTTAGTTTTAGGAGCAATATTTTGATAGTGGAGGTAATTATTGAAGTTACTTTAGTTTTTGAAAGCTTTCAAGGCTTCTTTCCTACTGTTAACTAGACCTGAACATTCTTTATAATCCTCATCCCACCAAGAAGATCTTGGGGTAACTGGAGTGAAAGATTTTTTTTCAAAAGAGATGGCATTAAAAAGATATGATATCTTATATTTATTACTTAATTTATTTGAAGGTGCTAAATAGGAAATAATTGCGGTTTCTAAGATCTTTTGGAAAGCAGGCTAACCAACGCGAGAAGTGTTCCATTAGTGGACGGATTTGGAGTTAATATGTAAAACTATTTTAATGGGACAATGATCAGAACCTAATATATCTGAATGTACAGACCATTCTAAACGATGATTGGCGCAAAATGGGGAAGCAAGTGTCAAGTCGACTGTAATGTTAATTAACGTACCGAATGCTCCTTGCACTATATATTTGGACAGGTAATAATGCATTTTTATATTCAGCAAGGTGCTTCGGATATGTGAATAGGTATAATTTGATTGATGATCTCGCTTTGGACGTTACAAGTAAAAAGGGCACAGTACGCCTGACATACATCAGAGATATATTTATAAGTACCTGTTTTTATGTGTCTTAGAAAAGGACCACTCTGCTGATGTTGCTAATCGATTATTTTAGTTGGCCTTTTGTGTGTGTTCCCGTTGTGCCACTTATTTTATTGTATTTATCCCTTGTGTACGAAATTCTTTTAACACTTTAACAGTGACCAACTCCTAGCGTGTTCAAATACCAGGCAGTTCTTGTTGAACTAAAGACGAAACCATGTGAACCTATTGCTAGTTTTCTTATGTGTGTCAAATATAATTTTTTTATAAACTCCAGTGGAACCTATGATTCGACATTTCATAAATTTAATTGATAATCATTCTAATATTCTAATTAATTGCGCTACACAGGTTATGTTCATTTCCCTCGTCTGTCATGTGGCTTTAGTATTTTTTGATCTAAAAATAATTTCTAGATATGCCTACTTCTCAGCTTTAATAGCAGCAGTAGTCATATTTCATTAAGTTAAAATTAAAAGCTTTCGTTATTTGGAAAACTTTACGCTCAAGAATATTATTCAACCAATGTTTTGCAGCTCAACATCTGAATAAAATAATCTGAACAAACTGTGGCCAAATTGCTACAAAACTAGATGAAGTCTGAACGGTAATACAAAATTTTTGGTTTCTAGCACAGAATTGCCGCTTTTCATGCCTCAATCTAAGCCAAAGTGACACACCACACACTCGCATATAAGGAAAGGCAGCCTGATGGACAATGCAACCAGAAGCCGTCTACTATGAGCAAACGCATAAATGGTAGTATTCGGCACTAATTGGCCACGGAAACGCAGAGTGGTAGAAGGGATTGAAATGGCCTGTGGTTTACAGCAACTATTATACTAGGCGTAGTTCACCTAGAACTGTTTCCTACAGAACCCAAAATTTAAGACACTATAAAAAAAATTAATTCAACCTTTTAGCTAAGTTAATATAATTTACTAGTAAACTCAAATTTAATTTCTAATTACAAATGACCGATATCCGACGCATGCCTAATTTTAATTAATCATAATGCATATTTTCGACAAAGTTATGTTTAATTAAGTCCGTCCTCGGCCCACGCTCCCATCGGCCGCATTTACGCACCTTAATTTCGCGAAATATAAACAAAAACGATATTAAATTACGTATTCAGTTCTATTATTCAATATAAATTAGTAAATAAATATTGCCTTTACAATATTCCTATGGTGGATTCGCATTGAATATTATTAACAAACTGCCTGACTACATTCCACATTCTACTGCAACGATTCAATCTCGTCGATTCTGTACATTTTTAGTAACCGTCTACGTATTGCAAGACCAAATTCCACCTTGTTTTAAAATTATGCAAGTTGAAGCGCCGTTTGTTCCAAAGTTAAACAGGTAGATACAGGGTAAGTTAAAAAGAAAAAAAACTTACGGCACTTACAGCCAGGAGAAGTAATTCCGCGGCGGTATGTGATTTTTTTTCTATGTCGGGGGGAGATTATTTTCATGTTCTGGGGCAGTGGTTTAAGTGTTTTGTACTATGTTAACTTACCCTACACCTGTTGAATTTTGGAACAACCGGCGCCTCGTATTTGACTCCCGAGTGCTTTCTTTAGAAGTTTTATCCATTTCATTCATTTATTCCTTTCTAGAACTTTATACAGTCGATTCGATTACGATAATTTATAGCATCGAAACTGCGTCGTCAAATAAATATCGCCCCTTTAAGAGGTTACCCATACTAATATTTAGGAAAGGCTCGTTTAGAAATATATCGCTGCATTATGTTAAAAATGACATAGCTACAAGCAGCACGTATCTGTTAGCGACTTTTGCCATGGGGTTCAGTTAGCGTGGGTAGGAAAGATTCAATTTGAATTTTGTTGCGCAAACCCCCGTGATTGGCCTGGGTACGTTACACAAGTTTTACAATGGAAAATTTACGATTTGGTATTGCTGAAGACGTTAATGCAAAGTAATGTAGGTACAAATATTTGTATAAGGTAGTGTTTTAGTGCCAGTATAGGTTCTCATTGTGAGGATCGTAGTGCTCAAGCTATGACGAAAAAGCGTTCTTGTAGATGTAGGTACCAGAATACAATTTAGCTTATTATCTTCCCAACCTTCATGTTAATTATGGCAATATTGCATCAGATTGAGAGCGAAAATCGAGTTAAATACTGTGACGGTGATTTATTCGAAAATGTCCTGCAATGTCCAATTAAAATCGGGAAGTGTTGGCGTGTGGGTTCGGGTTAAATCAATTAGCCTATATGCAATTTTCGAAGCCTTTTTAATTAGGTTAATTGCTTTTAGCAATTGAAACTCCGAAAACTAAATTATTAGCGCCCCTAGTTCGTTCAACAAGTAGTTACATTCTCGCAGGTAGTAAAAAATCTATTTTAGACGAGTCAAATGCGCCGACAGCTTTTCGCTTAATAGCTTCCCTGCATAGGTCGGAAAAGTGACGTTATGTCAATGGGGAAAATAAATGCGGAGAAAATGGCCTTGCGACTATTCTAGATGGTCTTTATGCCTTGCAAGGCCAGTTGGGTTCCGTACAGGTCAATGCAGCAGACAAAACCTAGGAAAGGTCGTAATTGTGCTCGCTAGAAAAGCAACATGTTAACAATAAAGGCATGTGCAAAATCGATAATTCCAAGGATATCAGAGTAGTAGGTGACGTTATAAGGGATTCGCACCACCCGCTCTTTAAACTGAATTGTTTCCACTTGCAAACCCCTTTGCACAAATCTTTTCCAGAGGATCGCGGCGAGAAATTATTCGATTCGAAAACGAGAGAAAATTGGCGAACCTCATCTCGCAACTTTTGCATACGAGCAAATCAATAAAATGAACGTAACCCCAGGTGCTGCTATTTTATGTTTCAACTTTATCAAAGTATCGCGGTTTAACGCGACGGTATGTTATAAAAAATCGAAGCTATTTGTCGGGAAAGAAATTAGGTTCATTTTAAAATAAATTGGAAGCTGCGGATAAATTATGTTATATCACCCAATAGGTAGGTAGGTACTCCATTGTAACTTCGGCTTTCTGCTTTCGCACGTGTTCTCCATAAAAGAAAAATTCTAAATTTATTCAAGCAGGTTGTTGCAACAACAATTTTATTTCTCCCCTCATATCGCAACTTTTACAGGTTTGCCAGAGTCACTGCTAACGCACCTTTGTTACTCACTTTTTCTACGGTTCATCAAATTGCAGAGAATATGTTAATTACTTAAAGCATTCTTCATCCCCCAGAATAATACTTTAACTGAAATTCACAATCGTAAAATAAAGACTGAATTTTAAAAGTCAGATGTAGAAATTTTACATTTTGATGATGTATATATAAAAACATTTCATGAGTGATTCTGAAACTATACTTCTAGTGATGTAGTTTGAAGAACATTCGTATTTCAACATAAAAGCTAAAAATTTCAAATAATGCCATTGTACAGGAAATTTTAGTATTGAATGAAACTGAAATTCGTTTTTGGAACTAACCGGATAATGATTGTAATGATTCTGCTGGATAATTCAAAAATCAATTCCTAATACTGGTGGACCCCAAGTCCAGATGGTCAGAAATGGCTCTTCATATTTAACTCATTTTTAGTACCCATCAACTCCGAGAAAAAGTGTTTTCCCGAGAAATTTTGGTGTAGTTGATTTTTAGTAAAAAAGGAAGGCTATACACTGTTTTGAGGCCCCCAAAAAAAATTGTCTCAGATCAACCCGGAAAATTTTTTTTTTATAGAATGTGGCCTGTAGAATCCATAATTTCAAACTGTTCCAAGATTGGGCTACTAGATCAAAAGTTACAGCCCTTTGAATTTTCTTTCGAAATTGGTTTCTAGTCTATAACTTTTGATTGAGAAGTCTGATCGAAAAAATACGAATTGTTTTGGATTCTACGCACCAAAATTAATAAGAAAAAGTGTTTTCCCGAGTAATTTTGGTGTAGTCGATTTTTAGTAAAAAAAGGAAGGTTTAGTATTCAAATACTATGCGAAGTATTCGAATACTTCTCAAAGTATTCAAATACCTTGCGAAGTATTCGAATACTAAATATTTGTGAAAGTATTTGAGTTACAAATACAAATACTGCTTCCATAAAAGTATTTATTTACAAAGTATTTGAATACTTTAAAGGATTTGAATACTAAAAAGTATTTACAAAATCGAATACTGCCCAGCTCTGGTTCACAGCCATAATCGACCATTGCGAATTGAAAGAAAATAATTTCAAGATGGCGTCACTTCTGTAAATACCGGAAGTTGGCGCCATCTTTATTATTTGTATAAACATACAGGTATAAACATACAGGGTGATTCCTATAGTACCTGCCACCGTTTGGGAGCGTGTAGGTGGTGCGTAGGGGAGTATTTTGATATAGGACACTTGGGGTCGGAAATCTAAAATAAGGGTGCCAGAGCCAAATTTACCTTCTGGAATTTCGCGCCTGTAGGTAGGCAACCCAACCGGCCGGCGGTGCACACGGAGCGATCTCAGGCGGCGATGTGTGGCTGACACTTGATCAGAATTTTGTTTAAACCCACGAAATCCCGTCTGCAACGACGCGTATCAAGTGAATAAACACTATGGCACGTTTTACTAACACGGAATACGCGGACATGCACTTCATGTACGGATTGGCAAATGGTAACGCACGAGCTGCACGACGAGCGTACGCTGAGCGGTATCCAAACCGTCAGTTACCCTGCAGACAGGTCTTTCAAGAAGTTCACTTCCGACTGTGCGAGACAGGGCAATTGCAGGTAAGCTGACGGAGGCTTAACTTTACACACAGATTCGTGATGCACATCGATACTTGGGTCATTTAAGCACCCATTTCGAAAAGTTTGTTTGTTTACACCGACCTCCTCCTATTTCGCTGATCGCGATCGCCCGTTGGTAAATGCCTTAGAGGAGGATGTGTTGGAACGTTTCGAGGCAAACCCGCGTACTAGCACTCGACTTGTAGCAGATCAGGTGGGTTGTAGTCAACACACAGTGTGGAACATCGCCAACAACAACAACTTACACCCCTGTAAGTTTAAGAAAGTGCAAGAGTTACGGCCGGGTGACCATGAAAGGAGGCTGGAATTCTGCAACTTAGTCGTCCAGGAGGAAGAAGCTAATCCGAACTTTCTGAGGAGCGTGCTAGTTACTGACGAAAAAGGATTCTCAAGAGAGGGGACCTTCAATCCTCGTAACAGCCACTACTGGGCGGAGCACAATCCTCATGAAACGTTTACGCGAGGATATCAGGACAAGTTTTCTTTAAACGTTTGGGCTGGCATCCTGGGGGACAACCTACTGGGGCCTTACATCCTCCCTCCGCGTCTAAATGCCCATAATTACCTGATTTTCCTGCGCGAGGTGCTACCAGAACTTTTAATGGATGTTCCAGTGAACTTGTACTGGGACCACTGGTTCCAGCACGATGGGTGCCCTGCTCACTACGGACGGCAGGTGAGGGAACACTTGGACCAAACCTATCCGGACAGATGGATCGGCCGTGGAGGTGCGGTGGAGTGGCCTGCCCGCTCGCCCGACATCACCCAATTAGATTTTTACTTGTGGGGTGTGATGGAAGCGCACGTCTACGAGACTCCCGTCGAATCCGAAGAGGACTTAATTGCGCGCGTCGTCATGGCCGGAGAGGCTGTTCGCCAGGACATAGGAGTCTTCACGCGAGTTCGAGGGGAGTGGTTGGCTAGATGTAGGAAGTGCATTGAGAACAACGGTGGCCACGTTGAACACTTGTAAACGTTATTGCATTTGACTGTCGTTTTCCCTCCTTCCCTCCCATGTCGCTTCCTCGCGCTAACTCGCTCTGCATCGCTCCGCGCGAAACGTCGGTCGGTTGGGTTGCCTACATACAGGCGTGAAATTCCAGAAGATAAATTTGGTTCTGGCGCCCTTATTTTGGATTTCCGACCCCAAGTGTCCTATATGAAACGACTTCCCCTAGGCACCCCCTATACGCTCCCAAACGGTGGCAGGTACTATAGGAATCACCCTGTATATGAAAAGCTGGAGAAATCGCTTAGAAATCGTTACTTCGGCATCATGGTTCGGGCATGGATATTTGTAAATGTATAGTGAGTTGGATTGGTAGAGCAGTCTTTGGCTAAAGATCAAAAATGGCGACATGGAGTGCCCCGGGTGCAATGGAGTGAAAAATGAACAGTGCCGGGAAATTGATCGAAATTAACAATTTTTTTCTGATAAGTCACCCCTGCCTTCCCCGATCGTCACTATTGGGCGTTCGCTGGGGAATTTAAAGAGCAGATATGGACTCGGCGACCGAATAACGATTTCCGAGAAATTCCTCGATACAGTTAACTTTTTACCCCGCTGTACCTCCCGGCACCCCCGTAATTGTACCCCGTTCATCTCCAGGCATTTTCTAGGCAGATCTGGATTCAGTGACCACGAAAATCCCCCCGAGTAACGATTTCTAAGCGATTTTTCCTGCTTTTCATACACAGGGTGGCACAAAGAAAACGAAACAGACTGAATAACTCGTAATTTTTGAAAAAAAAAAACGTAAAAATAGGTCGATTTTGGTTGAAAAAGGGGATATTTTACATAACCTGGTATCAACCCCCTAAGCTAGATTGCCACTCCTATAATAATTTTAAATTGAACGTTGGAATAGACACGTCATTGGAAAAGGCTCTTAACTTACACGAGTCCATTGAAGGATACAGGGTACCAAATGACATGGATATTCAAGTTTTCACGAGAATGAACACCTTCATGGGAAATATTAGCTACACAAAACAACATAACAATGAGAAATCAACATAATACAACCTCCTAATACTTCTCAAAAAATTAAACTAAAAAATTTACATGAGCGCAGTCAAGTGTACCTTTCAAAAGAATCGCTCCAATTTGAAAACTAAACCATCGGCATGTGAGAAACTAAGAGCCCTTTCCAATGATATGTCACTCGACCCAACGTTCAATATAAAATTATTGAAGGGGTGGCAACTTTGCCCAAGGGGTTGAAAAAAATGTTATTGAGCGAAAATTAAATTGTTGTGTTTGTATATCACACTTTTCCCTTCGGAGACGGGAAAAGGAAAAGTAAAATCTGCTCTGCGCCTACTACTCGGACTCGAACAATGACCTAATATTTTGACGTTTGAAGGAAAAGCTATTTCTTTACGAGTTATTCAGTGTTTTCGTTGTGTCATCCTGTATGTTTATAATTTTTATATGCAATAACAAATACTCCAATCCCCTTATCCAAATTACAAAAATGCGCCAACCAGTATTGCACTACATTTTTCTTCGTATTTTTAGAAACACAACTATACCGAAAACTTCTGCTATAGATCTCGTTCTTTGTGGTTTTAAAAAGGATTGTTCTTCAAATCCTTGTAAATGTACTAATTCTGAAGAAGACGATTGACCTTCAATTGGTATTCACTTTTCTATTTATGGTTTCTTACTCAAATAATATCTCATGAGTAACGGTAATTAATACCAAATTGAGAAGCGTCCGAAACACCGCAGTTTAGCAACTGCCTTCATTTTCATTTAAAAATTAACGTAAAATTCAAAAGCGAGGTACCTAGTTATCAAGACATTATAAAGAAGATGAAAAAGAATTATGCAATATAAACGCATGTCGGATGCAATATGGGGTCTTATGGACTAAATGCCTCTCTTACTAATCTTTCGACAACATTATCCCTTTCCACGAGGGGAAAAAACTTTTAAATTAGTGCTTAAGCTATTGCTTGACTTGACTATTTACATCCAAGAAATTGGTCGCGTGGGTGAAAAGATCAGCATTTTATAAAATTGGCCGCTAATTTCGTGTTCAGCAGGTCCTAATTGGTGAAAAAAGTCGATTAGTTGGTGAAGTGTTGTCTCAAATGCCACTTACAATGAGTGGTGTGGTGTATTTTTGTAATTTTTGGTAATTTTATGTTCAATGAAGCTCTAATTTGAATTTGAATTTAACAAAATTCTCTTTTGAGGTATGGGAGAAATGCACACCCAGAAGAAGAATTGGCGCAATGCTAACAAAACATAAAATATGCAAAATTTGCAGTTGAGTATACGGAAAGAAGTTTCTTGGGGACTTAACTGTAATTGTATTTGCTCGTATCTCTAATATTAGGCCAGACACTTTATTAATCACACAATTCGTATATAATTAAACAAATAACTTACCCATAATATTTCTGCAAAACTCCACGACACTGCAAACGATCTACGATTCGATCAATACAACACTACTACCTAAATTAAACTAAACTAAATGTCTGTTTATGCATGACGAAAATAAATGATAAGCCTGACTAATGCAAAACTGGTCTAGATTCTCTTTTGCGTTATGAATAGTTTGTGAGTAAGCCATCTTCGCCTTGAAATTGACCAGTACAAAAGATTGTTACCTAAGGTTAATCAATGAGTAATGGGAACCATCTTGCATTATAATCAAAAGTGGCGAATATTCTAATATTTTTAATCATCAGTGATTAACATTAATCACCGTTTGTAAAAGTGAGCACTAGAGTATTTACGAAAGGTTTTTTGTAGAGAAAATAAGTATACGAATCTATACAAATCATCTTCCAATTCTACAACTGGAAAAATAGGAGAAAGTATTAAACTTTTTTGAAAACTCCTTGCTGCCTTGGAATTTATTTGTTGTCGGTATACTCGTACATCGTCCAAAGATGTCTAGTAACTTTTGTGAACTGTAAATAATATCCGTACGAAGTAGGAAGACAAATTGTTACAAGTATTGTTTTGCAAAGTAGGCTGCTAAGCAATACGGAACTGCAGTAAGTATAATATTAAAGCAATAACAAGAACGTACCTACCCACAAAAGAAGCAGAATCGGAAAGTGCATAAGAGAGGTTGCAGGAGGGAATCAAGGATTCCCTACTCTATTCTGTATGCTCTAATAAGTTCAGTTAATCCAGGTTGTACATATAATTAGTTAAATTGTTGAGATGAAGTGTATGAGTATAAGAAATCATAAGTATTTCGTGAAACCCACCACACTTTTCTGTTGGTGGTTCGTGGGTAAAAAATTCAAGTCGCTCTCAAAAACCATGTGGTAAAAAAATAATTTCTTTAAACTCAAAATAAGTGAAATAATTAATAGAAATAGAATAAATAGAAGCGTTCTAATTCTCATGGCTATATCCAGTGGCGAATTTACAAATTTGCCGCCTGTATGCTATTCCATTTTTGCCGCTCCTAACTGACTGACTGAAATTCGATACCCTACTTTTATTCCTGACAATGAAATTACAAGTTTGAGTTGTGCTATTCATTAATAGTACATTATATATCAAGGTAGAGAAGTCCACTATTATTGCCTGAGCACCAAGATTACATCTCGAGGCGCTTGCGCCGAGGGGTGTAAGGTGCGATGGCAATAATAGACTTCTCTACCGTGGTATATATACTATTTTTTTCACTACTAGCACTTGAAATCCTCTAAATTAACATATTATATTGATAAGAGAGTTAACGGTTGGACAGAATTGTTTGTTTCTTAATTTAACATGTCAATCAAGTACGTGGAAGTACAAGTCAAACAGGCCGTATTTTGTTCTGTCATTGAGATTTTTCAAAGAGTAATTTCGTTCGAATTTTTTCAAAATATGATAATTTTAGGTATGTAATTTCTCTGGAAATTGCGAATGGTGGCAATTATTCGTTTTAGAGAACTTGTCTAAACGTTCATTGAGCAAAATTTCGGGTTGTGTTTTCTGAAAGTGACAGCGTGACAGTTCTCATTATTGACTACTAGTTAATAATAAAAAATTATTAACCACTTTGAACAAATGTCGAGAAAGCCTACTTTACAAGTGGAAAAAAGGTTAATAATCATGTCATCAGACGCTAGTAGTGAAAAAAATACTTTTTCCCCGATACTAGCATGACTATTGTGAACTAGGGGTAGGGGGATCCTTGTGTCAGTTTCTAGATTATTTTTACAACCCACGATTTAGTGAAAATTACACGGGAAATGGTTTTTGAGGAACTTCTGAGATTTAAAAAAACCTCAACCATGTAGGTACTGATTATAAGGTGCTATAAGGTATGATTTAAAAATTCGTATATGTACCCATATGAATACAGCTATACATATAGAGCGTTTAATTTTTCATATACCTACCGTTAGAGTAATATACTGCAGTTGGTAGGTACAGTACTAAAATATTGAGATTTTTGTTAAATTTTAGAGACTCGTTTTCTTTAGTTATACTGGGTTTTTTAACTTTCTAGTTTGAGCTCGGTGGCTATTGCGATTACCGTTTTTTGGACATGTCAAAATGACATCAAATGTCGACTTTCACTTTAAGCAACAATAAATTTTTTCCCGAGATAATGGCTCAATGGAAAAGTTCAAATGTTGGATCAGTATATTAGGCATACGCAAACGAAAAACAATGGGCCGGGCATCGAACTTTATTTTTCAAATGGCAACGCAAAATTAATTTTAAAAAACGAAAACTTTTTTTCGGAAGTACGGGTATTTTGATTTCGTTAACATTTTGGCGTGTTGATTAGACATAAAGGATGTAAGACTGTCTGCAAATTTTTTTTAGTATCTGGTTTGAGCTAGGAAGCTCAGGAATCAGGAATTCGCCACCTGATTCTCATTTTCACTGTATGGGGATCTTGTAAACCAGAAGGAGACAAAGACGCTTAATAAGCAGGCAAAGTTATGCAGAATTTTATGGTAATTCATTTTCGGTCAAAATTTCTCCACAAATTGCGAAATTCTGACCGAAAAATGTGATTTTCGAGAATGCGCTGGCGACCTGGCGTTCAATTTATTTTCAAAGATATCAACAAATAATTTTAACAAACCCTTAGTGATTTTTTCTCACCTTTCTACATCAACTATGTTATTTCTTATGGATGTTTACGTTACTAGATAGAGAAAGAAATTACAAAATCGGAGATACCAAATACTTAGTATTTCATTCGAAAATTAATCTTGAATTTTTGCATTGAACTTTACAATGTATTTCTTATAGAAATAATTCCATGGCTTGCTTAAAATTACTTAACATTTTTCGTTTATTGTATGGCATAGTGTTCATCAACATGGCCATGGAATTATGGCCACAAGAAATATCTACCATATAAACTTCAATGCAAAAATGCAAGATTAACTTCCGAATGAAATACTAAGTATTTGGTATCTTTACTTAGTGTAAAAATTCAATATGGCGTCCATAAGGAATAAGAAAGCTGGCGTGATTGACTCGAAACCAATAAATGGATTTTAGCATCGTTCGAAAGCTTTAAAAAAAATCACTAAGGGTTGGTTAAAATTATGTTTTATATCTTTGAAAATAAATGAACGTTAGCGGGTTCTCGGAAATGTAATTTTTCGATTTTTTTTATCATAACTTCGCTATTTGTAAAGGTACAGGGTACTTTAAAAGGGAAAATTAACAGCATAAATTTCTGCATAACTTTTCCCATTTAAGAGACTTTGTGTCTCTTACGGTTTATAAGATACCCATAGTCAAAATGGAAAAAAAAACTTACCCTGTACAATAATGTTTTTTTATTTCTATAATAATTTAAAATTTTGTGGGCCAAATTTGCCGCCCCCTAAAATCTGCCGCCCTAGGCTCCAGTCTACTCAGCCTGTTGGTAAATCCGCCACTGGCTATATCTTAGACGGTTTGAGAGCGAGTTCAGGCACGTAGCCAGAGGGGACTTCACCCCCTCCGAAATTTCACTGAAGAAACCGTGTGGGGTTTGAGGGCCTTGTCGAAATGGGCGCATATGGATGGTCTGCAGTAAGAGTGATGGCTGTAGGTTGATAAATATGACTTAGTAACATAATGAACAAATGTAAATATGTGATCAATCGGAAATCCAGCCTCTCGCGAATGAATTTCCGGGCTACGGGCCTGAGGACTTTGGTTCCATCTTTAATAGCGACCCTGTATCGAATGCTTTAGACATACTTATATATACGGCAATGGTGTAATTGTTCTTGTCGAGCTGTGTATTGATCACGCCTGTAATCTTCAACATAAGTGGCTCGGTCTGTTCCTTTTCCTTTCCGTATTGGTTAGAAACTTGTAATGCAAATTTTCATTACTTTCTCTATTGTAAAGGAAATGCTTAATGGTCAATAGTTCATTGGATCGTATTTTTTTATAAATAGGTCCACTTATCGTAATTTTATGAATCTAAATCAGGAACAGTAATAACAGTAATAATGATAACAATGTCTTTATTAGCATGGCCATAAAATGAATGAAAAATTATGATAAAAAGAGAAACTAAACAGGCATAATTACATGTCATGCGCTTATGCTAAAGGCGCAGTTCACAGAGAGCAATTTTGTGCTCTTCCACTGAACGACACACGTAATTCACAATTACTATGAAGAAATTCTACTGTACAAACGTAGTTCCAAAAACAAGACTACAATAGAGCAACAAAGGATCGATAGGGAAAGGATGTTAAATAAAAAGGGGGAGGGGGAGTGTAATATGTACAGATATATAGCTCAAGCTACGTAAACGCTATCATTATTACTGTAGTTTGATGTGTATTATTTCTTTTTATTCTAAGTAATCTCCAAAAAATGTGGTCAACGTCACAAATAGCAGAAATTAATGAGCTTTCGTAGTAATAATAAACAATTTCTATTCACGTGCCGCGCTTGTTTGCCTTTACAATTCCATGGCATTACTGATTTTGCTACAAAGTGCAATTTTTTCGGAGATCAGGAGGGTCACTATGAACATTCTAGAGGGGTAAGAAATACAAAATTGGGTAAATGGGAGATTTTTTCTGGCATTAATGTTTGACCTTAGAGCAAAACCAATGACACTTCTCCACAGCAACCTTTATTGCTCTTTAAAGTGGAGTTGTTAATGTTTAATCCGACGTTTTGTCTTTGCGGAGCCATTACTAGCCTCATTTTTTTTAAATGCGTCCTTCACATTCCGATATCATATTCTTAAACGTCTTTTTATTCCGAATTGAATGATGTATACCTAGTACTTTGAGGCAGTTTAGCCTTCTTTTCGGGTTTAGTTAAGAAAGTGCTTTCTTTCTGAAACTACTTTAGAAACAAGTACTTTCGTCCCTAAAAAGTGTGAAGAAAATACCATTTTCCTGTCTAGTGAGGAAAGTAAAAAAATTGTTGCGTTAAACTTAATAATGAGATTTAAAATTGAAACATATCCGAACCTTGATTGCGATATGTGAAAATTCATTATTGCATACGATAATTTTTCAATTATGATTGAAAAAAATTATGTGTAAAACTTGAGAAGAAAGTATTTTTCAACTCTCGTATAAACTTTGAACTCGAGTTGAAAAACTGCACTTTCTTCTCTAGTTGTACAAACAAATATCTATTATTATAGGTCGCCAAAAATACGTCCACCCTCAGTAGATGGTTTGAAATACCCCTGGAAATACCATACCATACGCTGAACATTAAAAATTAAAATCAACATTTCAGGCAAATCAAAGCGTCCACTTCTGATTTCTCCGTGGAAGGGGGCGATGATGCATTATTTTTCTAAAAATACAGGGGCGCTAAGTAGATTGGAATTTGGTTTTAAAATTGTTTGAGTTTTTATTGCAGTTATACATTTTATTTGGTTTATTTCTGGTCAAATTCTACCGCTGTATTTGTAATACTGTCAAAACACAATGATTGTAGCCCCTGTTGTAGCCTCACCTAAATAAATATCGAATTTATATGATACTGTTTCCATTGGATTAAACCAAACAGCTATAGGTCGTAATCCTCCCTCTTTTTGTACAGAACACTAATGATGCGCCGTAATGAATTGTAGAAATATGAGAATTTAATTTTTACGAACGAAAAACGTCTTTATTCTTTACGAGGAGAACGCATAATAGAGTTTTCATATTCAAAAGAAATCCACATAACGGATAAATTTGTAAAATATATCAGGCATCGGAAGCGAATTAGTGAAAACCCCTCTCAAATCGCAAATTACTAATTTTAATTTCCACAGGAATCGACATAACAGCAAATTGAGCTTGAGCTCTGACCAACTCGTATAGTTGACAACTGCACCACACTGTAATAAAAATGAGATCGTGATTAAATATTTTCAAATCAAAACTGGAATACCAATAAGCCAATAACGCAATAACGTATTCCAAACCATATCGAGATCGTACAGAATTTTTCAATTATCGTTTAAACCCATACTGAATGCGCGCGGAATTTTTAATACTAAAGTTATATGAACTTTATTATACTCTTTGGCGGTAATAAGTCGATTTTCACCTTAAAAAAACCAATACTCGTTCTCTTGTATCAAAATTGAGCGCTCGACATTTAGGATGTTGATTTATTTATAAATTCCCCCAATGGCAGTGCGGAAAACATGCTGAAAACCTGATATAAGGATCAGTAAATGAATACCTTGAACACGTTAATTAGCGGAGACAAGTTAAATAAACTTTTAAAGCTTAAACTTGATATCTAAGGAAGGGGGATGAAAACCGACGATCTTTTAATGTACGGTAGGTATTATGTGGGAGGTTGTGTAACGCAATTTTCTTTTATGAAAGCCTGTTTTCTTTCTGTCGCTCTAATTCACTTACTTCATTAAATGTTTATGTTTAATTATGTGCAAATAGTTGCGGAACAAAATTGTACAACATTTTAGGCATAAAAGTACGAAAGCATACTCTGTATCCTTGTTTTCAGCTAGATAGAACTTGTTTAATTTATTTATACTAACAACCAATTCGTGTAATACAATGCGATCAAAAATGATTGGCTGTCTAGTCGCCTTTGGAATTTTTGTTTACATGGGAAATCCTATTTAACTTGAACTTCCTAAGGCGACTCGACAGCCAATCATTTTTGATCGCCCGATATAACAGAAACTTGGAAAACGGGAAATATTCCGTGTATGTATTCGAGATTGGTATTATGTAGCAAATGGTTTGCATTGATATCCTTTAACATTGGGAATGTTTCTGATTTCGTGATGGGATAAGTTTTGCTTCAAGCTAAAGCATAGGTGTTTGTTTCATTTTTCCTATGAGCAATTGTCCTTAAATTTTTGAAGTTCACTAAAAAACGGAGGTGACATCTCAGTGCGAATAGGTAAGTATACTTTTTTCACGAATATTTAATGACACATACCCTCGTTTACTTTTGGGCGTTTTTTACTCGCATTCAAATGAGCATTTATTTAGACACCCCCATATAAGTTTAATGTATAAAACAGTCACGTATTGAGTAATATGTTGATCCGATTCGACCAAACCATAGTAGTGACCGCATCATGTAGCATTTTCAATTACTAAAATATCATTTTGGGAAATAATAGTGTGAATGTAATTAAATTTTTTTTACATGTTATTAAAAAGGTACATAATGTAAGGGCATCCACATTCGTTTTTGTCGTAGATACTTAATCATTTGAGATGAATAATGCGTAAAGCGGACCAGAATGTTAAAGGTGAAGATTTTACAAAAGCTGTTACATGATTTTAACGAGGACTGAATGGTGTAAGACCATAGGTATATAATTTTATGCCGTACTTTTACGTAACGCTTTTTCGTATCCGGTGACCAAATGCATATTCTAGCTTCGATCGCCGCCTTAATGACAATCTGGATGTGTAGGTCGAATTTCAATTTCTCATCAAAAAGCACTCGAGGTCTTTGTGACTGCCCTGAATGTTATATTGAAATATGAAATATATAATAATAATAATAATCTTTATTCGACCTAGAAACAAAACTTCAAAGTTGCAAACACAACAAAAATGTAAAATTGTATAAAGAAAATTAAGACAGTGCGTAAATAACCGAAAACTGAACTTAAAGATAATGTACTAGGTGAAATAATACTACACCACTAAGAGTAATTTGGAAAAATTCCAAATTACTCTGAATACTGGGACGAGAAGCAAATCCATAAGACCATGCTATAGTTCGTTTCACCAATAATTTAACATTTCTCATTAGGTCGTTAAGTAGCGGGAATTCCCACTGCGACATTTAAAACAATAGGACAATAGCCCCCATAAACCACAATTGGAGCTTCCTAACGTCCGATTGAATTATCTTATGTAGTTCAACGGCATTATTATTTGAGTAGATACAAGCAGTATCAACCGCAAAGGCTGGAACAGAACCTTCAAGTTTACCAGGGAGAAGGTCGTTAGCAAAGATCAAAAATAGAATCGGAATCAGGACACAGTCTTGGGGCACCCCCACTTTAATCAAATGCTCAGAACTTTTCGAGTTTCCGATTTTAACGCGAAACCATTGCAGTGGAATGCCTCTAATCCCAATCCTTTCAAGCTTCTCTAATAAGAGCGTATAGCCCACGGCCTCACATGCTTTGCGAATGTCGAGGAAAACTCCAGTGACGCTATGCCTGAGGTTAAGGTTTTCATAGATTTCTTACAAAAAATGACAGAGTTCCATTTCTGTGTTACGACCTTTCCTAAAACCAAACTGTGCCCTATGTAGAAAATTAGTCATCGATAAGAAAGTTAAAAGTCGTTTCTTGATTATTTTGTCAAGAATTTTGGAGAGGGTGCCCAACAAAGAAATGGGTCTATAATTCTCAACGTTTGTGGAATCACCTGATTTAAATATTGGTATTACAGTCGCAGTTTTCAGTGCTTCTGAAAGACAGCTTCGACGACACCTTCTAGAATACTGTTATTAAATAACTCGGTTAAGACATGAGAGATTTCGGGAATTATCTTCTTCGTCTTGCAAGAGGAAACATCAGTCAGTGGAACTCTTAGAAGAAAGGGACATTGTAACTTCTACTATTTCATCAGGAGTAACAGGAGCAAAGAATAGAGAAACGGTAGAACACTGCGACTTAAAAGTTTGGTAAGTAAGTCCAAATTTGAAAAAGAATAATTTGTTTAATTATTTTTCCCAATACCTACATTGTTTTATTGAATTTAATCCCTAATTTTTGTGCATTAACAGGTAATTTTAATCCCTAGGGATTAAAAAATTTTAATTTTGTTTTTTTTTGTGAACAATTCTTGGAAAAATGGATTTAAATCGGTCGGTATTGGAAAAAATAGTAATCAACACTGGATTAAACTAGTTTTTGTTCCCTTAAGAATATTAAAGCCCTCGGCAAGTCTCGAGCTTTAAACCATTCTCTCAGGAACAAAAACTCTTTTTAATTTCTTGCTACTTAATATACTATTTTTTGCAAGTCTGAACAAACTTCTCCATATGTGCGAATTAAGAAATTTCGTAGCTCTTTTAGTGACTATTTCATGTTTGGTTTGAATTTATTTATATTTTTTATATCGACGCGTGATTGTGTCTACTTAATGTTTAAGTAAATTCTACCAGTTGGCCAATGTTCTAGAACAGGTACTATATTATCTTTTCAAAAGAGTATACACAGAAGTCTAATATACAAAAGCTTACCTAATGTTGCTTGTCAGAACGACGGAAAATGTCCAACTTTTACTCAAAAATACAAAATTGATTGTGGTGCTAGGGAAAACTGACCTCAGTGTTGAGAGGGGGTGTCAGTTTTATAATTTTGGCGCTAGGCCAATAGGACACAAAATGACAAAAATCATTCCAAATAACAAAACTGTTTCATCAGACCCCACCTACACACAACAGGTAAAATGGTAATGCTGGAAAAAATGCCCCCCCCCCTCCCGCGTCAATCACCCACCCACACACACTATTGAAATTATGGCCCCAGCTGGCGAAGGAAAGATTGTCCACCACATTATGCGGCCTGGCGATAGCAGAACAGAAGACGCCATAATTTTACTACAGAAAAAAAAACAAAATGGTGGTGCGAGGAAAAATTCTGAACAGCTCTATCCCCTCTTTTGTTTCTCAAAACTGCTCTAAACAATAATTTCCTTGAAAGAAGCAAAAATCAATATATATTAGGGTACGCCAAAAAACAACGAAATACGGTCAAAAGGCAATATTGGAATTATTGTAATTACTACCCTCCGGTTGCAAGATTAATTTGAATATAACATTTAGGCGCATACAAAAATATACGTTGAACCCTGTTTATAAGCTACTCACGCCCTAACCCACAAACGATAATAACAGAGCCTCGTGTTTATATATTGCCTTAAAAATATTGCTACAGTTTCCACTGGAACTATGCACAGCCAAAATGTGTTCATATAAGGCAATGGTGTTTCCACGCTAGTGCTACCGTAACGGTTGCATCAGCGAAAAAACGTAGGTCAAGTCAAAATTAAATACAATTTATCTAGGAAAAACTTTCTGCTCTAACAGAGCCTTCGGCAAATAACGCCGGCCATACACTTCCTCCCCATTGTATTATACATTAGAGCAGCAAACGACCTCATTATCTTGTTTGCGAGGAATGTTAACTTATGTAAGTAAGATACAGTGAGCTCACCTGAAAGATGATATTATGTCGTAAAGGGCGCGCTCCTCCCTTTGTAAATAAATACCGTTTGCCGTTTGTTACAATTATACCCGTCGCCGGGCGTTGTAAAAGTGACGCTCAATTAATGGATCAATAGACGCGTTGCCGCAAGGAACACTTGTCGGTCTGATGAAATATTAGCGAGCTACAAAATGGATGAGGGTAGATCAATTTTCATTTCTGCGAATTAAGCTCGCGTTTCCAGAGCGTTAGCCGGCATCGATGTATTACGAGAGGCAACACAATCGCTTAAATTAGTTTCCATTACAGCGTTTTTTTTTTGTTGGGGCACTTAGATGAAATGAAACTGTACAGGTCGAAGAGTTAACGTGTTGGTTGTCCTCTCTTACACCTACGTTACACTAAGGAATGCTTACGAAAGTACTTAACTAATCATAATCAGAGTAATTCTTAATTTAGAGTACGATTTTAGACACCAAAAGGGTCTAAGAGCCCCCGAGTTGGTAGCAAAACTTTAAAAGAAATGATTTATTTCACATTTAATCAAAGTACTATACTACATTATTCGAGGACGTTGAGATTCTATCACAGTTTTGCATTAAGTGCACTGAAGATAATCATAATCAACAATTAACAAGCTAGCGTCTAATTTCAAAGGTAACAAATGCGCATGCCGCGAAGACTATACAAGAGTCTAAAAGTGACTGTTTTTTTTATTATGTTTGTCACGTGCGTTTTCGAACTCGGTAAATTTTGAGTTTCTGGTAATTTGAACAAGCCGAGTGTTTATTTGTAATAAAAGATTTTAAAATTATGAGAATAAATGCAAATTACATTTTGTTAAAATTGTTTGTTAAAATAATTTGAAAATTAAACGGAAACATCCTTGCGAATGGGCTCATTCATGACGAAAGTTGAAGTGAAAATTTGCGTCAAATGGTTGTTGATTATAATTAGTTTTAGTTGGTACCAGTGGCACAGCTCATTTTTAAGCCACTTCAGTTTTCCTGTATGGGCGGCATTGAGGACTCTTGGCGAATTTCGGAAAAAGTTCTCCTTTCCGCATCAGTGTTGTTATGCCAGATGTTGAGTGATGCTCTCTTTCGTTTTAAATTAAGTTTTAGGTAGCTAACTGTGGATCAGGTACTCTCGGTGGGCATTGAAATTCGAAGATAGATCCATTCTGCTCGAAATGGGGATATGTTAACCAGAAGAAATTAATTAATAAGTAATAAGTAAGTACTACATGTTTCGGCCGTAGTAATCATCAGGTTACTGAAACAAAACTATTAACATGCAGTTACTTTGACATACAATCATTAAATCAGACTTTATGGGGAAGGTTTCCAGTACTTATTAACTAATTTCTTTTGGTTAACATTTGCCCATTTCGAGCAGAATGGCTTCGAATACACATTTTTTCAAATAAACATTTGTATTAACTTCTCTTATAAAATCACAAATTCTAAGTAAGTATATAACTAGAATACTCACTTGGTATTAGGCGGTGATTGGTATGACATAACAGGACTTTATAGTGTTTTTTGAAAACAATTATCTTCTGCATAAACTGGCAAACAAAAGGGAAAGATTGGTCGAGATCGTGGGAAACCAATAATGAGCTTCCTCCGAGCACTTATTATTATTATTAGTGTTTGAAACATATTGCACAGCAAATGTCAATTGGAGGTAGATTTAATTCTTATTTTAATATTTACACGACACGACCAGTAGTTCAATTCCAACTTTATTGTAAGTTTTACTTACGTAAAATGGTTCGTATTAGAAGATTCATCTTCTATTTCAACATATATTATGCAAAAAATGGATATGCTACCTTCAAATCAGACACCTTTTAGGAAAATCATGAGTAGTATAGTATAGCCGATTCAAAATCAATCCCAATACACGTACCTTTATAGAAAACATTGAGTAACAGTTTAACACCATGGGGATTTCAATACTAATTTCTTTATATCGAAGTATTTTCTCCCCTAATTAATTGAAAGCAAAGTTGTAAATAGGTTTCTTGTATCTTGAACAATTCTGCGTCTGCTCATGTCCTAATTTTTCAATGCGGGAAACCGGAAAAAATAAATAAATTGCAATTTAGTATTTACGTAAAAATCAAATTTTGGTTTCAATAATTTGACATACCTACCTATAATTCTAATTTCTAATTTCCTTAATTTCTCCGATTCCCACAACAAAAAATTACAAATGGGGACATGAATAGACGCAGAATTGTACAATCTACAAAAAATTATTTACAACTTTGCCGTAAAATAATTAGGAGAGAAAATATTTCAATAGAAAGAAATTACCATTGAAATCCTTATGGTGCGTAAACCGATTCTACATCCTGTATAAACCATTTTTTTTCTCATCAACCCTAGCATTTTAAAACAAATATCCAATCCTTCCACAAAATGACGTGTCCCTAAAAGTTAACAAGTACGTTGTAAATTGAAAATATAACATTTCGATCACGATGTACTTAATAAATTGAAGAATGGAAGCCAATTTACTGCCCCCCTCTTTGAAAAGGAACGATACGAACTTCTAAAGCAACCTTTAATAAAAAGGAAATAAATTCGAATTAGAACGTCAAGACCGAAACAATACAAACGTTGAGGTAATCAAGACAAATAGAAACAAGGAACTGAATTAAACGCACGTCACCGTTCTCTATTTATTCCCATTGACAAGGCGTCCAATTTTCGAAGCGCACAAATAACATAGCCGATGCACTTTATATTCGACTGGAGTAAACCGGAAGGTAATCGATTTAGCATGAGTGCATACTGTGTAATGAGACGAAACCGTGTCTTTTTTTTATAGAGTCTACCCCAAGGCGGACTTCTCTTGTCAACCTGCACGGTCGTTTGCTCCTTTGGCGCATAAATTGTTATATTTATAGCGAATAGAAAAGGAATTAGGAAATAATTCCCATGTGAGTGTTATCTTCGGCGAGTCTAAGGATAATTGAAGGAAAGGGAGAAAAAAAGTATTTACAAACTTTCAAAGTCACAAATAACGACGTTATTTCAAAATTAAGATAATAGGAACAAATTAATTTATTTAGACAGTGGTTAATGATAACACCTTAATCAAATAACATTTTTAGCTTTTGGCTTTGGTAACGGTAGAATGAAACGTGGCACGTGAGCGAAGTCAGCTTAGTCTGGACCGCAATTTATTAAGAAGTGAACGTTTCTCCATGAAGTCAGACTGTCTGTCCGTTTCTATTAACAATCACGATAACACGAACGATTCTGATGCCTATAAATTAGATTTGTCGCTTGGATGAGTTCGTAGATGAACAAAATCGGAAATATCTGACAGTTTTCGTTTCTTCGTTAAGGTAATTGTTAGATGGTGTATTTTCTTTTGGCTACGTTTGAACCAAACGAAAACATTTTGGCCCAAGCAAAGACAATACTAGCAGTAGTTGCGGTAATTCAAACTATATGAATAATACTATACCTTTATTTTATAGCAGATGAATGAGTAGGAAAAGTACCGTGAGGGTAGATTCTAATGACATTCTTATTTCAAATGGGACGCGGAGCACGACATAAAATGACGTTCAGAACATATATAATTTAATTATTATATAAATATAAAAAATATGAAAGAGTAATTTCAAAATAGAAGTTGAAGCACTTGATATTTGAAAAATGGGAAACGTAACGTCAAAAGTGGAATTAATTGAATTGAAGATTCTAAAAAAGTAACTCGACGTGAAGCTAAAAGAATTCCACTGCAGCCCAGTAGCCAAACTACGAAAAATAAAATCGATCTAACTTAACCTATAAGTACAAATTACAATAACTGTCTGTAAAAAATCAAACAAGCAAACAAAAATAGTCGCGGGTCTACAAAAAAATAAAGCACTCACAATAGAGGAAATGTTATGTAAAAGTACGGTTTTATAACAAAATTGATTGAAAGGAAGCCTATAATTTTATATGCACTTAAAGGGTGGTTTGTGAACTCTGTGAACATAGACGGATCATTATGTAAAAGTAAGTCCATCTGAAAAATCTATACATTTTGAAACGAGGAGAGAATATACTTTTATGTGCACTTAAAGGGTGTCTTATATACCCTGGGCCTTTAGGGTATGTTGCCAAATCCATTTCTTAATTGCAGCATTGTTTTGAATGGACGTTTTGAATGGACGAAAATCCCTTTGACATTTCATATATGACAGCATGATCGTTGCAGTTAAGACTTTGTTCGTAAGATGTTTCCTATTCATCCACGAAAACAACTTTTCATATTCTTTACTGGATTTGGATTTTGCGCCTTTCGACTTTTCTTCTGCTTTTGCAACAAGCCATTGAATGGATCATGTATCATACTTTTCAACCGAACTCATTTTATTTACACAGAGCAAACGAAAAGTGACATTTTCACGGTAGTTCCAATGAACACACTTAATTAGAAATGTATTCGAGTATAACGTCAATATGATTATATTTTGTTTCCCTTACTTTTTAACTACATTGCAGGTATAATAAAAAAATCCTACACGTGTATAATTGGTCTTTAAACTTGCAACGTTTAAAGTTGCGCGTGCATTAAAAACTTGATTGTACACTTGTCTCTTACTATGTGTAAAACAAAATCAAATGAGCTAAAAATTCGATATACTACACAAATTACAGCACTCGTAGCAGACGAATCGTTATGTAAAATTGAGTTTTCAATAAAAAAGTTGTAATTTATGATACGGGGAGAGAGTATACATTTATGTGTATTTAAAGGGTGGTTTGTGGGCCCTGTAAATAATATTAAACAAGGAAACGAAAATTGTTGTGATACAAAAATTGTAGCCCTCGCAGTAGAGGAGTTGTTAAAAAGTCATTGTCCTAAACAATTTGTATTTCTTAAAATGTGGAAAGGACTATACTTTTACGTGCATTTAGTGGGTGGCTTGTGAACCCTGTAATCAATATCAAACAAGGAAACGTATGTACCAGAAAAACTACAGCTAAAGTAAGTCGTCGTAAAAAACTGGGAGACTTTAATAAGTACTTAAAGGGTGGGTCGTGGACACTTAAACATTTTCAAAAATATTTGGGTACAAAAATAAATCAGAACAATATATTTGAAATTTAATTATTTTGTAGAAAGTGTAACGGGAGCCTTTTGATGGGGTTGATTTTTTGAAATTTTAAAGGTTTGAGAGTTGAAACTGGTCGCAGGGGCAGGGTAGATTTAGACGCCATAATATGTATATTATAAAAGGTCAATAAATTGTGTTTTCGTATTTGTATTGCAATAAAGACCGTGTCCTTCTTGATATTTGACAAGTAGAATTTTTTGAAAGGATATTGCCATTGTAATTAATATTTGCATGTGAATTCGTTTAAAAGAGGGTAAAAAGTTATCTACAGGAGGGTGTTCTTAAATATGATATGATGTAAAGACGGAAGGGAGCTTATTTTATGACTAACATTTCATATAGCATATAATAGGTCCGCACACCCTTCATTTCCGATCTACATAGTTCTATCGTACAACTACTGGATCATTAAAAAAATTATATATTTATTTAGCTAACTACGGAAAATGGATATTTATTTTTTTCTTGATAATGACCACAAATTCGAAAAATCACCAGAGACGGAAAAGTCTCTAAACAAAGCAGAAAATCAAATTATTATTTCACAATCTACGAGTGGGGTACCGAAAAAAAGTTCAGGGGTAGCAAATGTAACATGACCCCTGAAAAAAAAACAACACCCTGTAGAGCGTCACGTAACCTTCACAATTTTTATTAAAGTCATGACAGATTATTCATTTTCATATGAATGATGGCCCATCTCTCAAATTGGGTGGTAGAGGGGATCAAAGCAAGCACTCTTTCCAAATAAACTGAGGGTCCAACGTGTAGTTGAGGATCAAGCGATCAAGCCGAGTTTCACATTAAAACGACACTGAATACTGAACCGTCGAGACAGAAATGTCTCTCGGTGAAATTTCCGGTGAAGCAAAAGTTATTTGTGCGTGGTTTCTTTGAACAATTAACTTCTGTGTTTAGATTGCAAGCAAGCAGGATTCTTTTTAACATGTTTTATTTGGCATTAACGCTTTTTTGTTGACTTATACCAAAGCAAAAATTCTGCAAGTTAACATTTTTAATAATGCGCTAGTACTAGTTCAATCCCCTCTTGTTTACTAACGACGTTAAGAAACTAATACCGATTAATTGATTTGTCCTTAGTTGGAACACCCCATTCTTACTTAATGCTTAATTTTCGTCTACAAAATGGCGCCTTACTAACGATAACGGACATCTTTAATTACTGATTCGTTTCTATCGTTTCTGCCCTACTAATTAAATGAATGTTCAATCACAAGTTAATTTACTTAGGCGTTGATACATTTTTTCTGACCTAAACCAGCTCTAAAATATTATACCTCTAAAGCTCGTAAATAACTTTTAATCTCGACATAATCCTTCAACTGATTCGGAATTAGTGAGGAGGGTTTTACGCTAGCTCTTAAAACGGAGACGCTAAACTGACGCCCAGTCTGACTGACTTGATACGAATACCGGAATAAGCTATCGTACTCGAAAGTCAAAGGGAAAGAACTAAAAGGGGCTCTAGGTATAAAGAACCTCACCTTTTTTTATCAAGAAATCTAAAATGGTACTGCTAAATTGACGGGGGTTGATTGAAGGAGTGGCATCACTTTGAGATTGGTCAATAGGGAACTTCTTCTGTGCAAAAATCACGGATGTTCACAAATACTGAAAAGCGTAATTGATAATAAGAAAAAGTGTACTCTTCTTTATGACTAAGGAAGGACTACTACACAACAATGATTACTGTTGGTTTGTTGGTTTTTCAACTTTTCTCTGGAAAACAACCCGACCTAATTCGAGTCAAGTTTCCTTCGAACGATCATAGCGCAAACGTAGGTAATTCCTTCAGTGCTCACACTAACCGAACTGCTTAAATGAGTCGCAGAAAACCCCTCCTCGAATAATAATAAAGAGACGGCATAAGATAAATCCCTACAACGCGCCCTAACGTTACAATTCTCGAGCTTAGAATGACTAATTTATAAATAATCTCACAGTTTAAGAGAGCTCTTACCCCACATTATTAAATGACGCCTTTTCGCTTTAAAGCAGACTGTCGTCAAAAGAAACTTGTTGCTTACATTCGCTACCCAGATTCTGACTCACATCGATCCTTGCAAATCTCCGAAGTAAACTTTGGCATCATCGCCTAAATCTTTTACAGTAATCATCATTTGTAAGGCAATCAGTAGAACTCCTCCTCCTCCTCCATATCGTGGTAAAACATGAAAAATTACCGTTTAGACTGCTGCGAGGGATGCAACAGATAGAATTCCTTCCGGCGAGAAAATATTGAAAACCATATTTTTCGTAGGTGCAAGAACCGTTAAACTGGAGAGCAGAATAAATGTTGACGTGCAGTCAAAGTGATTCATTTATACGACTATTGATTATTTTCCTATTGACTTAAATGATTAACGAGGCGACTGAAATAAATTTTTCGTGTTGACATATAAGGGTCGTGTTTGAAATTGTATTAAAACGATTCCGACGGATAGACAAATTAGTTACTTTTCAAATTAGGGGGAAGTCTCAGCTTTTGCTGCGGAATTAACGGGGACGGTGCGAAGGATGATGAGGCTGCCAGACTCTATTTTGAATAGAAGGAATTTGCAGATGCCAAAGGTATGGCGCACGTTCAGTGTTAAAAACTCCAGGTGAATTCATCAGGAGTATAGTATTGACCCAGTAGCATTTGAAAGCGTCTCCGTACTGGGACCGGGCGCTGCCTTCGCGTGGCGCTATCCAGCGCCGGCGTCAGTTAGCGCTCGCCGCGTGTGGGGACATGTCTTTGCTGGAAAATGCGTCAACTTTCGAGCTAAAGTGGTAAGTTTAAATTTTCTTTTATCTTCATTGTCTTTTCGCTCAATTGATGATGGGTAACCTTTTGCAATGGAAATTAGCCATCTTTAATGCCAAACTCGCATGGTTTCACCATAGTATAAATTACAATAGTAATTATAACAAAAAAATTGACACTCTACCAAGTGTACAAAAAAACCGATTTGCTTGAAAAGAGACAATCAATAACTTTTTTTTAATAGAGCAAGCTTCCTTTGTGTCTAGTTTTTGAGGATTAACTAATGGCATATATCAAACAGAGATCGCGCCTTTTTTGTTCGACTTATTCAAGCGGGTTCTCCATCTGACTCATTACGACGGGGAAAACTAGTACACACTCGAAAAACCCCTGAACTCAATTAAGTAAACCACTTATACGTTAATTACTAATTCATTTTATCCTGCTTTTAGCGCTTGTCGGTCTAATACATGCCAGTAGAATAATGAAGACATAAAAAAATGCTTTACGCATAAATTGGCCGGGGCGGATTTTTATCAAAATTTGACCCTAAATCGTATGGAACGTTTTCATTTTGGCTGCCCTTATCATGCGCAATTTCTTGAAGCGATAGCGAAATTTTGGGTTATTAACTTTTGATAAGCGACTTCGTGCAGTAAAACTTTTTTTAGCCTCATTATAATAAAGAATCACGTAGCAATTGTGTGTTATTTACAGAATTTGATCAATATCGCTAACAGGTTGAAATCGTTCTCTGTGCGAACTCATAATCCCGCAAGAAAGCTTCTGTCCCGCTTTTAGGGCAACGCGGGTGTGGGGAAGGCTATTGTGTTTTGCTTTTCGCGACTTTTAAGCTTTGTGAGTGACACCTCAATTAAGCGATGGTAAACGAAGCCGAAAGCTTTTGATCTCTTGTGAGTTTATTATGTTTACGTTTATTAAAACGTAAAAAATTAATGGTAACGCCACAAGAATGTTGCAGTTTGGGGATAAAGGCTTGCCTTTTTTCTGGACTATTCGTCAAGTTTTGCATTTGTATAAATGTTATATACCTAGGTGGTGCATTGTACATTAATTAATTAGTCTTTTTCTTAAAAGTATCCTGTGCTTTTAATCTACTTAAGGTTAAACGTGAGTGGATTTCAAGGAAACTTCTCTTACATTGATCGTTAATTAACTTTAATTTTATTAGATGCTTCACAGCCAAAATCGTGAAAGAATCGGTGGATTTTTAAAGAAACCATCGTCAACAGGGTACAGTACATTTCTTTAATTTTAAAAAAGGTTCAGAACTTTGAACGTAAGCAACCAAATTTCCTTTTAGAGGGTCAGCTAACCACCATTGCGATTTATAGAGTCTAAATATAGCTCACAGTTCTTTAGTTGTACGGCTACGATTTTAAAAATGTCATCCCAATAATGTGCCAACCGAGTTTTACTTAAAATTTTTAGAAGTATTTTTGGAGGACGCAGTGCAACTTCCACCACAGTCCACAATTGCATATACAAATACTCGGTGAATCATACAGACATGTACCTACCGTATTAGTCCATAAATAACCAGTCGCACTCCAATTATTAAATGCAAGTACCACATTTCAGTACTGCCATGAAGCAATAATGTACATTATCCAATCACATCATCAGTCAACAAGATATTAATAAATCCCACGCATTTTGACAGCAAAACTGTCATAATCAGCAACGGGATTATTTCGCTGATGCTGATAACTTCGCTGTGAAAACGCGTACGATTCGTTATGTTTTCCGTTTCAGTTTTGTCAGTTTCTATTACGCCGTATAAAAGGAATATTCACAGTTTTAAAACTTAATGTCTTGATCGTTCTTTATATTATTATTACATTTATTCTGTTTGTATATTGCAAATGCCAGTAGGGCTAGGTCACTACACCATAAAACCTTCAGAATTAGTTGCTACAAGAAAAATTCTTGTTCTGGCCTGAGACGTTTAGGGATTGTTTATGAAAAACTGTAATGTAAAATTTGCAATGGCGTTAAAGTAACCAAAGTGTGGAGAGCAACCTGTTTTAATTTGAAATTTAAAATTACATTGATGCATTGATAAACTAGTGTTTCTGTTGCGTTAAAAATGTGCACAAGAGAACAATATAGAAGTGAGTTTTTGTAAATTAAATTTTCTCTATCCCATCTATCTGTTTTAATTATAAAACTCTATAAATCGAGGTCGTAAATCTTCCATATTAGTATACAATTACACTACATTTACCTAGTGTTTCAAATTTGGTCTAGAATTGTCTTTTGACTTGCAAGTCACGGCATTTATTTTTTTTATCTAATAGCAGATGTTAAACTGACATTTTAATAGGTGCGAATGAGTGTCTTTTTAACCGTAAGTAGAGATAAAGTGATCACATAAACGGCAAGGATAGATAAAGTGAAACGAATCATTGTAAATGCCAATGACGTCTGTCATTCTTGCTAAAAATGGGACGCGAAGCACGATATAAAATGAATTTCAGGACAGAATACAATATTATTGCTATGGAAACGACGGGAGAAATTAAGCTTGCTATTTTGGACGTCTAAATTAAATACCTACAGAACTTTCAGAAGTTTTATAATGGCTTCTGCTATAAAATAGTTTCGTATTATACACGACGATAAAGATAAAGGGAAGCTGAAAGTTAATTTACTCGATGGTTAATCAAACATCCATTTACCGTCTTGTATAATAAATAACTATAATGTAATTTCCATTGATAAGGGTTTGGCGATTAAAAATGAAAAACCACCAAAACTGAATTGGAACCATGTTTTGCACGACCTGCTCTTTGATGTTACAGTGCCTTACATCGAGTTTAGTTAGAACTTTTCGCCAAATTAATGATTTCATCCATTGCGAAGAAATTATTGTCTGTGAAGGGTGTCTCCAACATTAATTTAACTCCTTTGTACTAACAGCGTTATTCATATTCACAAGAAATTTCTTGCATTGCTTGCACTTCTTGCAAAGATTGATTTTGAAAATATTTGCTTCGGTTGAGAACTATCTCGCTAAAAAAATGTATGTTAAGGGCGACTGTGGATCATGTTTCCGTCTAAACCCGTATTTTAAATTACCGCGTCATGGAAAACAATGTAAGCATTTAGAGCGAGTAACGCTTTGAGCACTTAGAATCGGCCCGGACCGGAAAAATGGTAAGTGTAAGAGAAAAACGCGAGCAAAACAATTGATTATTCTTCTTCCCTCTTTCCCTTTTCTTTTCTTCTTCTTTATTTAGAACCACTCGATTTATTTATCTCTCTCTCCTTTTCAATAGAAGTTCATTCTACTAATCGTTTTATTTTTTTATTTGAGGGTGGGCCTAAGTGGTAGAGCAGGTCTGGGGTGTCTCACCACCCGTTAAATTTACGGAACATTAATTTCTATTAATTTTAATTCTAATTATTTAGTTTCTATGTTTAATTTTCTTTCCTTCTGCACTGCTAGTAATCTAATAAATGTCCCTTATTATTGTTAAATATTTAAATATAAGACTACCAAACTGGTAGTTGCAAATTAGCACTACATTCCAATTCGTTTGCCTTATGCAGATGCAGTTAAACCCCAATTAATCATCCCCTGAAATTGTTATCTTTTCTAAGCAAAAATGGTGGTTTCACAAGTATCGTATACTCAATGTCTTTGTTACACTCGTATGAAAACGAAATATACTGTTTATTAAATTAATAATTCTAATCGATAGTCGACACCTTTTTTATGGCGTTGTGGCGACATCACGAAGTCAAAACAACCGTTTTACCGAAAAAAGTTTAGTTTTTCAACTTTCTTTATAAAGTACGTCGTCAATGGTAATGTCCTACATATTATTAACAAACGACGCAGCTCGTTCTTGAATTTGAACTTTCTGTCCGTACGTCTGTTTGTCGCTTGTTGTCTGTATTAATTTGAAACAATTTATTTAAGGTAGGATGCCTCATTTTTCGTACCGAATTTTGTTGATTCTATTAACGTGGTTGCCACCTACGCCAGCCTTGAGAAACATTTTGCTCTTATGGTAAATTATTAATAATAATTCATTCAAATAAACAATGCTATCAATTAGACACCCTTTCGAAGAAATCTCCTTTTTTCCATTTTATTGAGTTGGGGGTAAATTCAATTTGTCAATTATATAGATACCTATTTCTAATTTGACAATTTGTCAAAATTTGAAATTAACAAGGGGGTCGTGCAGCATCTTGTTTAAAAACGATTTGGATTCTCTGCTTGAAGATATTCCGCGGTTTTTTTTTAGATTTGGTGCAATTATAACTGAGAACATCAATTTCGAAGGTGTAAAATTTAACGTAGAATGAAGCAAAGGAATGTCATTTATTATTTTGTATGTTAAACACTTAATTTTAAACAAATTGAGAAAGATACTAAATACTACAAATTGAGAAAACTAGAGGTCTATGTAATTCGATTTACCTAAGTACAACTTACATAGAATGTAAAGTCATTTCATTGAAGGGGACGCATTAGCTTATAGGCGAAATTTTCAGCATTTTTTGGGAAAATGTCTTAATCTTAAAACAAAATGATATAGTCCAGTCAAATTAGCGCAATTTTGGACAAATAAAAACATTAATTGGTAAAGATCTGAATTTTGGTATACACATTTATTGGGACTTTCTATTGAACATATTAAAAGTCCCTGTCAAAATCTGTTGCGCTCGAGACGCCATCTTGGAAAAACGGTACACTTTTCCAGTTTTTTGCCCATGTCTCGGCAATTATTACTGACACGAAGAAATAGTTTACATGAAAAATATAGTTTACTAAATTCCCTATAAAAAAGAGTATTTACATTTTTTTTGTATCTCCAGTACTTTAGCTGTAATCTCACGTTGAATACGTCAGAACGCGTTTAGGCCCCGTATCGTAATATTATAGGAGGCCGTCTTTTTTATGACTACATCGATAGCTGTAATAGAGCCAAAAAATGAACAGAATCGTCGTGCGATAAAGCATTCTACCAATGACATAATGTTTGATGATACATCATGTTTTTTTCAAAAAGGTAAGCGAAAATGTGTAAAAGTGTTGGAGCAACGAAATGATTTCTGAAGCTGAAGAACGCCCTTATCTGCATAAGTATAACGTGCCTGCTAGTGAGAGATATTAAAACCGACATCGTTATCAGACCTTCAGAATGACCTTGACCCTGTTCGGACACTCAGTGCTCACATTGAAGATGAAAGTTCTATTGAGAGAGAGTTTTATGAGAAACCTTACTAAACGTGTCTCATACCAAGCTTGAGTGCGACGACTTCGCATATATAAGAAATACTGGTAGAATTTTCAATGAATTTTTAATGATTTGTAAAAAGTTGTAAAAAAATATCTGCGCGACTGTTTCGAGAGCTCAGGATACTTGATTCCCTATTCGATGTCGGATTATAGCTAAAGTATTGGGCATACAGAAAAATGTTAATATGCTTTTTTATGGGCAATTTAATAAACTATATTTTTTATCTGAACTATTTTTCCGTATCAATAATTGTTGCCGATATATAGGCAAGAAACTGAAAAAGTGCTCCTTTTTTCCAGGATGGCGCCTCGAGCGCAACAGATTTTGACGGGGACTTTTAGTATGTCCAATGGGGAACACTAATGAACATGTGTACCAAAATTTCAGATCTTTACCGATTAATGTTTTTATTTTTTCTTATTTGACTGGACTAAATAG
>NW_022170738.1:1140047-1150412 GCF_008802855.1 Photinus pyralis
TTGATTTGTCCTTAGTTGGAACACCCCATTCTTACTTAATGCTTAATTTTCGTCTACAAAATGGCGCCTTACTAACGATAACGGACATCTTTAATTACTGATTCGTTTCTATCGTTTCTGCCCTACTAATTAAATGAATGTTCAATCACAAGTTAATTTACTTAGGCGTTGATACATTTTTTCTGACCTAAACCAGCTCTAAAATATTATACCTCTAAAGCTCGTAAATAACTTTTAATCTCGACATAATCCTTCAACTGATTCGGAATTAGTGAGGAGGGTTTTACGCTAGCTCTTAAAACGGAGACGCTAAACTGACGCCCAGTCTGACTGACTTGATACGAATACCGGAATAAGCTATCGTACTCGAAAGTCAAAGGGAAAGAACTAAAAGGGGCTCTAGGTATAAAGAACCTCACCTTTTTTTATCAAGAAATCTAAAATGGTACTGCTAAATTGACGGGGGTTGATTGAAGGAGTGGCATCACTTTGAGATTGGTCAATAGGGAACTTCTTCTGTGCAAAAATCACGGATGTTCACAAATACTGAAAAGCGTAATTGATAATAAGAAAAAGTGTACTCTTCTTTATGACTAAGGAAGGACTACTACACAACAATGATTACTGTTGGTTTGTTGGTTTTTCAACTTTTCTCTGGAAAACAACCCGACCTAATTCGAGTCAAGTTTCCTTCGAACGATCATAGCGCAAACGTAGGTAATTCCTTCAGTGCTCACACTAACCGAACTGCTTAAATGAGTCGCAGAAAACCCCTCCTCGAATAATAATAAAGAGACGGCATAAGATAAATCCCTACAACGCGCCCTAACGTTACAATTCTCGAGCTTAGAATGACTAATTTATAAATAATCTCACAGTTTAAGAGAGCTCTTACCCCACATTATTAAATGACGCCTTTTCGCTTTAAAGCAGACTGTCGTCAAAAGAAACTTGTTGCTTACATTCGCTACCCAGATTCTGACTCACATCGATCCTTGCAAATCTCCGAAGTAAACTTTGGCATCATCGCCTAAATCTTTTACAGTAATCATCATTTGTAAGGCAATCAGTAGAACTCCTCCTCCTCCTCCATATCGTGGTAAAACATGAAAAATTACCGTTTAGACTGCTGCGAGGGATGCAACAGATAGAATTCCTTCCGGCGAGAAAATATTGAAAACCATATTTTTCGTAGGTGCAAGAACCGTTAAACTGGAGAGCAGAATAAATGTTGACGTGCAGTCAAAGTGATTCATTTATACGACTATTGATTATTTTCCTATTGACTTAAATGATTAACGAGGCGACTGAAATAAATTTTTCGTGTTGACATATAAGGGTCGTGTTTGAAATTGTATTAAAACGATTCCGACGGATAGACAAATTAGTTACTTTTCAAATTAGGGGGAAGTCTCAGCTTTTGCTGCGGAATTAACGGGGACGGTGCGAAGGATGATGAGGCTGCCAGACTCTATTTTGAATAGAAGGAATTTGCAGATGCCAAAGGTATGGCGCACGTTCAGTGTTAAAAACTCCAGGTGAATTCATCAGGAGTATAGTATTGACCCAGTAGCATTTGAAAGCGTCTCCGTACTGGGACCGGGCGCTGCCTTCGCGTGGCGCTATCCAGCGCCGGCGTCAGTTAGCGCTCGCCGCGTGTGGGGACATGTCTTTGCTGGAAAATGCGTCAACTTTCGAGCTAAAGTGGTAAGTTTAAATTTTCTTTTATCTTCATTGTCTTTTCGCTCAATTGATGATGGGTAACCTTTTGCAATGGAAATTAGCCATCTTTAATGCCAAACTCGCATGGTTTCACCATAGTATAAATTACAATAGTAATTATAACAAAAAAATTGACACTCTACCAAGTGTACAAAAAAACCGATTTGCTTGAAAAGAGACAATCAATAACTTTTTTTTAATAGAGCAAGCTTCCTTTGTGTCTAGTTTTTGAGGATTAACTAATGGCATATATCAAACAGAGATCGCGCCTTTTTTGTTCGACTTATTCAAGCGGGTTCTCCATCTGACTCATTACGACGGGGAAAACTAGTACACACTCGAAAAACCCCTGAACTCAATTAAGTAAACCACTTATACGTTAATTACTAATTCATTTTATCCTGCTTTTAGCGCTTGTCGGTCTAATACATGCCAGTAGAATAATGAAGACATAAAAAAATGCTTTACGCATAAATTGGCCGGGGCGGATTTTTATCAAAATTTGACCCTAAATCGTATGGAACGTTTTCATTTTGGCTGCCCTTATCATGCGCAATTTCTTGAAGCGATAGCGAAATTTTGGGTTATTAACTTTTGATAAGCGACTTCGTGCAGTAAAACTTTTTTTAGCCTCATTATAATAAAGAATCACGTAGCAATTGTGTGTTATTTACAGAATTTGATCAATATCGCTAACAGGTTGAAATCGTTCTCTGTGCGAACTCATAATCCCGCAAGAAAGCTTCTGTCCCGCTTTTAGGGCAACGCGGGTGTGGGGAAGGCTATTGTGTTTTGCTTTTCGCGACTTTTAAGCTTTGTGAGTGACACCTCAATTAAGCGATGGTAAACGAAGCCGAAAGCTTTTGATCTCTTGTGAGTTTATTATGTTTACGTTTATTAAAACGTAAAAAATTAATGGTAACGCCACAAGAATGTTGCAGTTTGGGGATAAAGGCTTGCCTTTTTTCTGGACTATTCGTCAAGTTTTGCATTTGTATAAATGTTATATACCTAGGTGGTGCATTGTACATTAATTAATTAGTCTTTTTCTTAAAAGTATCCTGTGCTTTTAATCTACTTAAGGTTAAACGTGAGTGGATTTCAAGGAAACTTCTCTTACATTGATCGTTAATTAACTTTAATTTTATTAGATGCTTCACAGCCAAAATCGTGAAAGAATCGGTGGATTTTTAAAGAAACCATCGTCAACAGGGTACAGTACATTTCTTTAATTTTAAAAAAGGTTCAGAACTTTGAACGTAAGCAACCAAATTTCCTTTTAGAGGGTCAGCTAACCACCATTGCGATTTATAGAGTCTAAATATAGCTCACAGTTCTTTAGTTGTACGGCTACGATTTTAAAAATGTCATCCCAATAATGTGCCAACCGAGTTTTACTTAAAATTTTTAGAAGTATTTTTGGAGGACGCAGTGCAACTTCCACCACAGTCCACAATTGCATATACAAATACTCGGTGAATCATACAGACATGTACCTACCGTATTAGTCCATAAATAACCAGTCGCACTCCAATTATTAAATGCAAGTACCACATTTCAGTACTGCCATGAAGCAATAATGTACATTATCCAATCACATCATCAGTCAACAAGATATTAATAAATCCCACGCATTTTGACAGCAAAACTGTCATAATCAGCAACGGGATTATTTCGCTGATGCTGATAACTTCGCTGTGAAAACGCGTACGATTCGTTATGTTTTCCGTTTCAGTTTTGTCAGTTTCTATTACGCCGTATAAAAGGAATATTCACAGTTTTAAAACTTAATGTCTTGATCGTTCTTTATATTATTATTACATTTATTCTGTTTGTATATTGCAAATGCCAGTAGGGCTAGGTCACTACACCATAAAACCTTCAGAATTAGTTGCTACAAGAAAAATTCTTGTTCTGGCCTGAGACGTTTAGGGATTGTTTATGAAAAACTGTAATGTAAAATTTGCAATGGCGTTAAAGTAACCAAAGTGTGGAGAGCAACCTGTTTTAATTTGAAATTTAAAATTACATTGATGCATTGATAAACTAGTGTTTCTGTTGCGTTAAAAATGTGCACAAGAGAACAATATAGAAGTGAGTTTTTGTAAATTAAATTTTCTCTATCCCATCTATCTGTTTTAATTATAAAACTCTATAAATCGAGGTCGTAAATCTTCCATATTAGTATACAATTACACTACATTTACCTAGTGTTTCAAATTTGGTCTAGAATTGTCTTTTGACTTGCAAGTCACGGCATTTATTTTTTTTATCTAATAGCAGATGTTAAACTGACATTTTAATAGGTGCGAATGAGTGTCTTTTTAACCGTAAGTAGAGATAAAGTGATCACATAAACGGCAAGGATAGATAAAGTGAAACGAATCATTGTAAATGCCAATGACGTCTGTCATTCTTGCTAAAAATGGGACGCGAAGCACGATATAAAATGAATTTCAGGACAGAATACAATATTATTGCTATGGAAACGACGGGAGAAATTAAGCTTGCTATTTTGGACGTCTAAATTAAATACCTACAGAACTTTCAGAAGTTTTATAATGGCTTCTGCTATAAAATAGTTTCGTATTATACACGACGATAAAGATAAAGGGAAGCTGAAAGTTAATTTACTCGATGGTTAATCAAACATCCATTTACCGTCTTGTATAATAAATAACTATAATGTAATTTCCATTGATAAGGGTTTGGCGATTAAAAATGAAAAACCACCAAAACTGAATTGGAACCATGTTTTGCACGACCTGCTCTTTGATGTTACAGTGCCTTACATCGAGTTTAGTTAGAACTTTTCGCCAAATTAATGATTTCATCCATTGCGAAGAAATTATTGTCTGTGAAGGGTGTCTCCAACATTAATTTAACTCCTTTGTACTAACAGCGTTATTCATATTCACAAGAAATTTCTTGCATTGCTTGCACTTCTTGCAAAGATTGATTTTGAAAATATTTGCTTCGGTTGAGAACTATCTCGCTAAAAAAATGTATGTTAAGGGCGACTGTGGATCATGTTTCCGTCTAAACCCGTATTTTAAATTACCGCGTCATGGAAAACAATGTAAGCATTTAGAGCGAGTAACGCTTTGAGCACTTAGAATCGGCCCGGACCGGAAAAATGGTAAGTGTAAGAGAAAAACGCGAGCAAAACAATTGATTATTCTTCTTCCCTCTTTCCCTTTTCTTTTCTTCTTCTTTATTTAGAACCACTCGATTTATTTATCTCTCTCTCCTTTTCAATAGAAGTTCATTCTACTAATCGTTTTATTTTTTTATTTGAGGGTGGGCCTAAGTGGTAGAGCAGGTCTGGGGTGTCTCACCACCCGTTAAATTTACGGAACATTAATTTCTATTAATTTTAATTCTAATTATTTAGTTTCTATGTTTAATTTTCTTTCCTTCTGCACTGCTAGTAATCTAATAAATGTCCCTTATTATTGTTAAATATTTAAATATAAGACTACCAAACTGGTAGTTGCAAATTAGCACTACATTCCAATTCGTTTGCCTTATGCAGATGCAGTTAAACCCCAATTAATCATCCCCTGAAATTGTTATCTTTTCTAAGCAAAAATGGTGGTTTCACAAGTATCGTATACTCAATGTCTTTGTTACACTCGTATGAAAACGAAATATACTGTTTATTAAATTAATAATTCTAATCGATAGTCGACACCTTTTTTATGGCGTTGTGGCGACATCACGAAGTCAAAACAACCGTTTTACCGAAAAAAGTTTAGTTTTTCAACTTTCTTTATAAAGTACGTCGTCAATGGTAATGTCCTACATATTATTAACAAACGACGCAGCTCGTTCTTGAATTTGAACTTTCTGTCCGTACGTCTGTTTGTCGCTTGTTGTCTGTATTAATTTGAAACAATTTATTTAAGGTAGGATGCCTCATTTTTCGTACCGAATTTTGTTGATTCTATTAACGTGGTTGCCACCTACGCCAGCCTTGAGAAACATTTTGCTCTTATGGTAAATTATTAATAATAATTCATTCAAATAAACAATGCTATCAATTAGACACCCTTTCGAAGAAATCTCCTTTTTTCCATTTTATTGAGTTGGGGGTAAATTCAATTTGTCAATTATATAGATACCTATTTCTAATTTGACAATTTGTCAAAATTTGAAATTAACAAGGGGGTCGTGCAGCATCTTGTTTAAAAACGATTTGGATTCTCTGCTTGAAGATATTCCGCGGTTTTTTTTTAGATTTGGTGCAATTATAACTGAGAACATCAATTTCGAAGGTGTAAAATTTAACGTAGAATGAAGCAAAGGAATGTCATTTATTATTTTGTATGTTAAACACTTAATTTTAAACAAATTGAGAAAGATACTAAATACTACAAATTGAGAAAACTAGAGGTCTATGTAATTCGATTTACCTAAGTACAACTTACATAGAATGTAAAGTCATTTCATTGAAGGGGACGCATTAGCTTATAGGCGAAATTTTCAGCATTTTTTGGGAAAATGTCTTAATCTTAAAACAAAATGATAGTAATCAAGAACGATTTGAAATCAAATATGGGCGAATATGTTCGAAATGACCGTTCAGAAAAAAACTATTTGCAATGAAAAAATTTCGAAAGCAAGAAATTCCCAATAATATTTAAAAACCTAAGAACTCGAAAACGGAAAGATATTCAGAAAAATTCAAAAGACTCAGAATTCAATGTTAATGATCAATCTTCCTAAAGACGAATAAAAAAAAACATGGCAAAAATTTCTAAGCTAAATTGCTTCGGTGATGGGGAATTTTTCGTATTTACCTTTCGAATTATTCCTTTGTTGACCCGAATTATCTTTCAAGTAGGTACACCCTTCTCTATAAAATGGAGATCGACAAGAGGATGCGGTGTATTTGTACAAATTGACAAGATAGCCATCAAAAGTCCTCTAAAATAATGCCAAAATCAACTAGAGTTTTTAGAAGCAGCAGGTTTCTTTATATACAACGTGGTATTTCTAAAAGTGTAATTCGTTTAGTAAGTGCATAAATTTAGTCCATAATTATTATGAACCTGGTTAATCTGTGTTGGTAGACCCTGTGCTTAGATTGTCGAATACACTTTTAAAAGTATGTTCTCCAATTCTTTCAAAAATATATGACAACTCAAACTTCTACGTCTTAACATTTATTCAAGACTGAAAACGGGCATAAATTACAAAGTAATGTCTTTCCAAGAATGTAATTTAAAACTTATTCGCAAACTGTTATATTTACGTTTGTAACTTTAGAACCGTGAAAACCGAGAGCGCCCAAACGTACCTCGCCTGAGATTCAAATGTAATAAGTTATTCGCGTAGGGTAGGTACTACCTGCGTAATATAAATAACAAATGGAAGCTGACAAATCCGGAACAAATTACGTTAAGCAAACTCAATTTGCATATAATTCACGTGCCAACCAACGCTCCGAAAACCAATAGGATTTTCCCATGAAATAAAAATGCAGCCAAAGTGAAAACTTAATGAAGCGCTTTCTACACATCGCGCTGGGAACCTAAACCAAATTTCTAAACGTTAAGTCTGAGACTTAGCAATATTGTAAATTGGGTGACGAGGATTTAATCTAAAGACGTAAAGGTCAGTTGCGAAGGTAAGTTCTCCTAACAGACGGTATTTCGCGTACCCATTCAAAATTCATATTTAATCACAGGGCTACACTGTTATAATGCCACATTCGTACAGCCAGATTGCCTCTCGTTTGATTTATGCCATTTATTGAATTCAATTCAAGTGACAAACGCCGATAATCATATTTTATATTGCGAAGTACGTTTGAAATCATGATATAATATGTGAATTATAAACGGTAATTGAAAAAGGCTTCCGGTTCAGTCGACATCGGTCGAATATCGGTTCACGGAGAAAAATGGATTGTTAAAATCATATAGTAAAATAGTATATTGAAAGACAAGTGTTACAATGCGACCTATTGTAATACGACTATCTTGTGGCACGAGTGGCGACGCGAAGCGTAGCCACGAGTGTCCGCAAGATAGGAGTACTACAATAAAGCATTGTAACACGCGTTTTTCATACTATTTTTTCTATTTCGGTGCTTTAATTTAATTTAAAAAAATCATTATCAGAAACTATAGGGAACATTAGAACTAACATGTTTTATGTTGGAAACACTTTTTATGCCGTTAAGTTTTAGGTTGGCAGCGTAGTAAGACTGACATTTTGAAGTTCAACCATGGAAGTACCCAACGAAGTACCTACTTGTACTAACTAGTAACTGCCAACTTAAGAGATGAGTTACCAAAGAAAACGACTATAATCACTGTCTTTGTACAACTGTTTTAGGCCGAAAACAGTTGTACAAAATCATCATTGTGACACCGAAATAGAAAAATTATATTGTAAACAGTACGAGAAGCTATTATTAAATCAAACAAACCTTGTCACACACTGTACAATATGAATATGTCTAATCAAAATTATTCTCACTATAATAATGATATTGTATTAAATATGATCTTAGATATTCAAATATATCCAAGAGCAAATAGATAATAAACATTAAAATATAGTTTATTAACGAAATGGATTTATTATTTGTGTATAATACAGTTTAGTATATAACGCATTCCTTGCGGTTGAAAGATTGTTAGTTTAACAACCCATATAATAATTTTTAAATTGTAATGATGCTGAATCTGCAAGATAAGCATAAGCTTATTTTGAGAACCGTTGCAAAGGTAATAATAATAATAATATATATTTACTGCATACTTGTAACAAAAAATATCCATTTGCAGAAGTCGCACAATATTGTTGAAATCTAAATCTTTTAAATTTTCAAATTCTGCTACGCTATAAAAGGCATGTTTAATTAATACACATTTAGGAATTTTCCTAAGGCTTAGGATTGATAATTTTCTTATACTTACAGGTAATTTTATTAAAAAGTATGACAGAAGTGTTTTGAAAACTCATATATGTTTTGTGTAGCCTACAGTATTTCACATTTCTGTGGACGAACATGTGTTGCAAGGTTGCATTAAATTATTAAAAGCTCTGTATTGTATATTGTATGCGGTTTTTGTTCAGTCGACAGTCAGTTCAGTGCGTATGTGTATGTGGCTCGCAATTTTGGTGAAGTTTATAGATGAATTCTATACCACTTATAATCATGAGTGATGTTCCAGAGATTTTGAGGGTTGAGCCAATACAATATGGCAGTATAAGTACAACAAAACTGTATTATATTGATTATTATACCTTATTGTTGCAAATATATCATGATTTTTGAACTTATAATTTTATATATTCGAAACCAATATGTGTGTATCCTGATTTTTGGTAAAAAAGGAAGGTTATACACTGCCTTTTTTTGAGCCTCGAAAAAAAAATTGTCTCAGATCGACCCGGAAAAAAAATTTTCTAATAGAATGTGGCCTGTAGAATCCATAATTTCAAACAGTTCCAAGATTGGGCTACTAATTCAAAAGTTACAGCCCTTTGAATTTTCTTTCGAAATTGGTTTCTAGTGTATAACTTTTGATTGAGAAGTCTGATCGAAAAAGTACGAATTGTTTTGGATTCTACGCACCAAAATTAATAAGAAAAAGTGTTTTCGCGAGAAATTTTGGTGCAGTCGATTTTTGGTAAAAAAAGGAAGGTTTTTTAGTTTTACACTGCCTTTTTTTGAGCCCCGAAAAAAGAATTGTCTCAGATCGACCCGGAAAAAAATTTCTTATAGAATGTGGCCTGTAGAATCCATAATTTCAAACAGTTCCAAGATTGGGCTACTAGTTCAAAAGTTACAGCCCTTTGAATTTTCTTTCGAAATTGGTTTCTAGTCTGTAACTTTTGATTGAGAGGTCTGATCGAAAAAGTACGGATTGTTTTGGATTCTACGCACCAAAATTAATAAGAAAAAGTGTTTTCCCGAGAAATTTTGGTGCAGTCGATTTTTGGTAAAAAAAAGAAAGGTTTTACACTGCCTTTTTTTTGAGCCCAGAAAAAAAAATGTCTCAGATCGACCCGGAAAAAAATTTTCTTATAGAATGTGGCCTGTAGTTTTGGATTCTACGCACCAAAATTAATAAGAATTCCCGAGAAATTTTGGTGCAGTCGATTTTTGACAGGGTTTGTATATTAGTTGCAATAATCTAAGTTACAAAGCGGAGATGTTAATTCAACTACTCCCGTATTACAAAAGCATGCATATGAGATGGTTGCCGTTACATACAGTTTTTTTGTATGAGTTAAAACAATATATAGTAAAACTAGCTATACACTTGCAACAATATGTATATGATAAATTTTATAATTCTTCATAGCTTATCCGTATTATATTTTTTGATAGCTATTATTATATTTTCAATTACCTTTAACATACATTTTTCTCCGTGTGTGCTTTCTTATAAAATGGCTGAACCTGGCCCTAATATAACAAGGGATTATTCTCTAGGACAATAGTTTACCAGAGCCCCAACCTCAATAAAAAGCGATGGGGTTTTTGGTAGTTCGTCATTGGGTGCAGAACAAATTTCGCAAAAACGCGGTGCATCAGCGCCTTCAGAAACATTTAGGAATCTTTAAGAATCGAAGGTTTGAGGTTCTCTAACAGTTTCCATAAGGCTTGCAGAAACTTTA
>NW_022170738.1:1150512-1189552 GCF_008802855.1 Photinus pyralis
AGCTTCTTCTTTGCCTCAAAGAACCCTGATTTCAAAACTCAAGAATCTTCCGTTCAAAAGTTACCGCATCCATTCCCACAGGGTAGAGAAAGATGGATAAGCTGTGATTTAAAAAAAAAACCTTGGAAGCTCGAGTGTGTTATGGGGCGCAAGGTGGTTCTGTTGTTACCAGGGCGCATAAAGAGGCCTAATGACTAAAGCCCGGTATAGCGATACCTTTAAACTTGCTGGCAAACAACACAAATGCAGTTTGACTACTCTAGGTCGTAGGAAAATGTTAAATACAGTTAAAATTTATTTGTATTTTTTTTTGAAGTTAATACGCCAAACAAAACCAATTTATCATTATAAGTCTCTTTTAGCCATTGTGTCATTCTTCTTTCGACTGTGAGTGCCTGGTTTTCGTTTACAGCGTTATCACATTTTGAGTTAGTTGAAGTTATTGGGATGGTCACATTCAACAGCGAAGGGGAATTTTTTTCTATATTGTGCTACCTTTCAGTCCTAAGGTTTTAGTAGCTTTGCCCAAAACAGCTTACAATAAAACAAACAATAAAAACCATTTCGAATCAAATAACAGAATCAATTCGCGAAATCTTCAAATAATTCAGTGTGAGAAAAGGATTTTGGACGGAACAGGGTAAGTGCCATACTACATGTATGAGTAAGGTATCATTAATAATTATTTCATTTTTTATTAGTCTTTGTTGTTAGTGTTGGTACTTATAAGTAAGGCTGTTTTGAAAAAAAATTATTCTCTTTTGACTTTGAAATGGCCGTCCTTTTCGCCAGGAATTTAGTCTGTTAGAAATACCCCTAGCATTTAACGTTAGAATTCTTCTTTCAAGAAAAAAAGTGGTGATGTTTTTCACAGAGATTGTTGCGGTTGGATTACCCGTTATTTGCGCCCCCGAATTACCTTTCGTTTGCGCCCGAATGCCTTAGTTTTGCCACCCCTCTCCGTTTTTTATATTTCACTGTATGCTATGAGGTAACTGAGGTAACTGAGGGAACAGTAACTTTGCATTCGGAATAACTGGGAAACGGCGGGGGCGCGCTAAAAAAAATTCAGATTTAAAAACTGGGGGGACCTAGGGGGGACAGTATGGAATTTTCTATTTGAAATAACTGAAAAACGGCGGCGGGGCGCAAACTAAAATATTCGGGGCGTAAAAATGTGCAATCCCAGCCCACTCGGTTGCTCTGTAAAAAATAATTAAGTATTTGTAAAATTGGGGGGCAGTTGTGAATTTGCCCCCTCCCGAAATTGAACTTTATCGTAATTTTAAAACCAGCGGCGCGCAAACAGAATGCAACCGTGTGCAAATTGACGCATACAATGCGCAATCCATTTCAATAAAGGAATTTTTGCTTATTAAAATTGGGGAGCCAAATTCACACATATCCTTCCAAACTTACGTCGTGGCGAAATTAACGTTGTTAGTGGGTATACGTTTTGAAAACCTCTTTATTAGAGATGCCCCCTCCCTTATCTCATTTTATACACCATGTTCTGCAGAAATTACCACAGAGGTTATCAGGTATAGCTGATAATCAACAAATTATAAGCGCCATTAAAGTATACAGGCTGTTTCACGCAAACCGTTAACTTCCAGGCTCTCATTGATAATTTAAATCTGAACATTTGCATACCGTCATAGTTTTTCATGGTCTATCGAAAGAAAATATTATCATTATTGTTCTACCGGATGTGGACAGCAACTTTCTTATTTGAAATCGAACACCCTGTATTTTATTGCAGTTTCAAAATCTATATGAAAATCTACGTCGTTGGTACCACATCTCCCTATACTAAGTATCAAAGGGTTTTCAAAATATTTGACGTTTGACTGCTTTTCTTTTGAGCCCTGTAGCCATTACTCCGTTGATTTAAATTTCAAAAAGTCTCCCAAAATGGACAAAACTAGCCACTTGATTTTTTCAAATAAAACCAAATGTCAAAAAAAATGCTCATGTAGCATCAAGTATTGTTTTGGAAAAAATTGAAACCAAAGTCAACGGAGTTCAAACCGCGCACAAACCAATGCCGAGCGAGCCGAAGGCGAGCTCAACATGGCTAGGGAACCCCTCTACGTCTACGACCACAAACGAGAAGATTATTTTTGCATTTTTATTGAGAGCATTAAAAAAAAATTAAAAAAACCTTAAAAAACCTGTTCGTCAACAGAAATCCGTTGAAAAAGTGATTTTTTCAATAATCATATTTCTCAATTCTGTCTTATCATAAGATCCCAATAACGAAAATGTTCCAATTTATCATTGAGCTGATTGGTTTTACAGAATTAGAAGATTTTGCTATGGTTACAATAATTTTGTCACCATTATTTCCTGCAAGTAAATTTTATCACCTTGGTTTCCAGGTTAATTTCCACCAATTCCGTGTATTTGGCTGATTTCCCAACTACCAATAGAAAATAATATAATATAAATAGTTTTATATGCTTATCTGCGTATGCACTAATTCAGTTTTTAATGGAATGTGTTAAAGTGATTCCTGGATTAACTTTTATTGGAAATGTCTACATTTAAAATTTCTTTGAAATATCTAAATAAGTAACTAATACTTAAATACCATTTTCGTCAAAATCAGTTGCATTCGCCCAATCCACGAAATGAAGTCAGGTTTCCATGGGGTCTAAGATCTCAAACCCTCATACGAACGGACAAACGCACGGAATACTACCTCATAATACTTTTCTACCTAAACCTGCAAAATATTCCACCCTTAAGGCGCTATGTGATCCAAAAAAAAGTAGTGATAGACCGATGAGATTTAAAAATGCGGCCAGTCAACAAGTAAAAAAATTTGCTGTGGATAGCACAGATACCACCCGCACACCTGCGAATGAGCGATTCTGCCCAAAAGCTTTGCTTTGCTTTTCTTTTATGTGCACCAAATTTGGTTCCAATCGATTCAGTCGTTTAGCCGGAAATAAAAGTACAAACAGACAGACAGGTCGAAATCATCGAGGTTTTGTTTGATATGGATTCCTGGCTTCAAAACGTGTATTTCTGTCAAAAAATCGGAAGGGAGGGGGGGATAACTTTTTACCTTAATGCAATACTTACAGTGCAGGTGGAGAAAAGCTAAACCTTTTCTGTGGAAAAAATGGAAGTGGAAAGTGAAAGAGCCAAAATCGTTTAATTGAATTATGTGCAACTGATACATTGAAAGTTAATGCACTGAAATGGATCTTCAAAACTTGGTTTTCCACTCTGAAGGTTTTCGATTGCAATATTTGGCAACTTAGGTCTAGGATCCAGACAATTTTGAAGGGAAATCACCTACTTTATTACCACGTTAATGCCCTTCAACGTAAATTTTTAGATAATTTCAACAATTAGTGCTTATGCTAGTTTGGAATTGGATTGAGTACATTTAGTCAACATCAAATATTTTCGGGATGCAGAGTTTGAGAGCTGTACCGGATAGCTGCTAGTTTTTGCTATTTTTGCACAAGATGTTCCTGGAAATCCTTAGCTTTTCGAATATTTTTGGTTCCTTAAAATGATTTTTACTTTGTATCCGTAGATAGGTATATTTAAATTGCCAACTGGATAAAAAGTTCTACAAAAAACTGGGGCAAAGGGTCAGATATTCTTTTACAACGTGAAGGGTAACGCGATTTTAATGAGAAAATACCACGCATTCAGAAGAGATCTGGAAAGAGAAATTTTAATATAATAAGACATGGCCAAAGTTTAACGCACCGATTTCAATACCAGACATTTATTAGTAGTAAATGAGTCATGTAATCAATAATAAAGCGCGGACATTAATATTTAGAAGGAACAGGTTCCAATGGTTCTTTTCATAACTGTTTTCATGTTTTTTTCCTTGACTTTGACCTTTGCTATACACATCAAGGAAATTGGAACAACTTTTTTCGACTGTTCGAGTTCGAAGATTGCACTTGGAATAATAATACTGTTTATGCTGTAATTAATCTAGTTTCTTTTTTCTTTCGCTGTCTTTTCATTTTACCACGTGGTGAAAGCCGTAGTAAATTTGGGAAGGCGTTTAACTAACAATTTCATTTATGCAAGTACAATGCATACATAAGCTTTAAACATTAGTATCTACAAATACTTACATATTTTGTTATGGTTCATGGACCATGGAAAGTAATTCTAGTTTAACTTGTTTTGTTATATAATCCCAAAAGTCCTGTTACTTTTGTATTGCTGAGTTGTGAGCACGTACAATATTATAATGCAGATATTAAAGGGTTTAACTAACATAATATTCCATACCTACATTCACCGTTATAATCGGTCCTTGTATGATTGATACGCTTAACACGCATTTTCTACGATCTTTAACGGAATAATTTCGTTTGTTTTCTGGAGTAAAAAACTGTCACAGTCGTTAAATTCATTCTACAATTGAAGGTATACCTAAGTTGTAGTGAGATTTAGCGAGATAAGCTTTCATTTCGTATATTCATGCAACACCTCTTTCAGCCTTAAAAATTAAGCACAATTTTCTTGATTGTTCTAATTTTCGTTTAGACTTTGAAATCAAAAAATGGTCATTGATCGCAAGAGTTTTGATGTTATGTTTTGATCTGTATGTCCTAAACATTTTATGCTTAACCATAGGATGACACTTGTTTAAATCTTACAAAATTTTAAGTGCCTGCTTAGTTAACACTACGGGAACGTGTACACGTCGAACAGTCAAAATATGCACCATTAAATTGAAATATATCGGTGCAGCTCAATAAATTTTACATTTGCATAAATTAGCATAGCACGCCAATTTTTTATAAGCAACGTGCACGACAAATTACCATATTTCACAAGGAATAATTAGAGTATACGCGCACTGATTTACATTGAAATTACGTGACGCTTATAAACTCTAATAAAACACAATAATGGTAACCATAAATTTCACTACCGAACCCATGTAATTCACATAAAAATTATTTTCGGGAATACTATCTATTAGAAAGTTCGTGTTTTCTAAATTTTACCTACCTACAAGTGCACTAAATGTCGAAATTAATTTCGCTCATTTTGGGTGGCGCGTTTCCGTATTATAAGTGAGAAATTATGTTGTCATTTTTTGGGGAGTGTTGTAATGGTTGATATCGTAAATTGGTTCGACTGGTGACAATGAGTTGAAAGCCACTCTCCCTTTGTAATTTATCGCAAGTTAGAAAAGTCTGACGCCTACCAGTCATGCATTGATTTTATAGTAGGTACTTCCAACTGTGTTCAAAATGGAAAGTATTCTTCTTCGGAAGATAAATGCCAAAACATTGTTTATGCTGCAGTAAACAATGCACGGAATTTGAAACGAAAAGAAGATCGCCCACAGTACAAAAATTTATCAAAACTAAAAACAATGAACTAAAGAACGTCTTGCTATCAAAATAATGAAGGAAGTGGTAATTTTAACGGTGCTGATAAGTTACATGAAAGGCTTGAGGTTTTAGAAGCAGAGTCTGTTGATTGAAAATATTATCAACTGCGTCTTCCCGAAATATCCAGAAAGCTCGAGAAAACAGAAGGTAAGGATCTAGACCATTGCAAACTCTATGAGCAACAGGGCAAGCGGTTTGACACTTCACTGCTCTGAACCCATCGCCCCCGATCCCATTATCATTTGACATCATTGAGCATTTTCGAAATCTACGTCGTTTGATACCACATTTCCCTATACCTACTAGCATCAAAGGTTTCTAAGTTATTTAAAATATTTCAAATTTTTTGACGTTTTACTGCTTTCCTTTAGCGCCCTATGTACCTATGACACCGTTGCCTTGAATTTTAAAGTCAACAATACAGACGTGATGATACATGCGAATGATTTAAATTTTTATCGCCCTTCTACAGGATGTTTTAAAATTAATGGTGAAGTGTAATAACTTCAAACCGTAAAAAGTAGATTTTTTTAATAAAACCTGCTTATTTTTTTCCACTTTCAAATGTGGAAAAAATTCTACAGTGATGAATTATTACCTTCGCTACACATACCTGCTATGATTTTCGTTTTATTTAAGATTTTGACCGTTATAATATGCATAATTTTCTTAGGAAGCTTTGAAATAAACGCATTAGTTGATGTCATTGTACCATCCTTGGAAACATTACCCGGAGAAAGCTACTGGTTTCAACTTGACGGAGCGCCGGTTCATTCTACCCATGATGCTTATATGTCTTTGAACATTCTTGAAGACATGTGGGCAAGGCCCACAGATCTGAGCTATTGTTCCTCTAGATCTCCAGATATAACGCCACTGGACTTTTATGTGTGGGGTCTTATAAACACAAAGTCACACCATTTCTTTCTGAAGTGGAAGTGAGAAGAGCTTTCGATGAAATGGAGTAGGAATTAGGCGACTACCAACGAAGTTAATCAGAGGATGTCATTGTATGTACTGATTATTTCAAGGCCTCCTAAGACAATTATGCATATAACGGGCAAAATTTTAGAAAATCTTAAAGAAAACGAAAGCCATAACAGATAGGGACATTTGAAAGTGCAAAAAAATAAAGCAGGTTTCATTTGAAAACATCAATTTTTTAAGTTATTAAACTTGACAATTAATTTTCAAACACCCTGTAGAAGGGCGATCAAAAATTTAAATCATTCGCATGTACCATCACGTCAGTATTGTTGATTTTGGAAGACTTTTTGACACTCAAGTCAACGGAACCATAGGTACAGAACGCTAAAGGAAAGCAGTGAATATCTTGAAAACCTTTGATGCTGGGTATAGGGAAGTGTGGTATCAAACGACGTAGATTTTCATGCATATTTCGAAAATGCAATATATTCTATTTAAAATAAGAAAGTTGCCAATCAGAAGTGAAATGATCATGCTAATATTTTCCTTCGATAGATCATAAAAAAAACTATGTGGGTATGCAAATTTCCAGATTTAAATATTAATGGGAGTCTAAATACTTTTCGGTAACGGTTTGCGTGAAATAGCCTGTATAACATCCATATTAAATATGGCTATCAAATCGATGTGGCATATAAGATTTTCGCGCGGATAATACGGAACAGGCTAACTGAGCACCAGGAACGAGTCGTGGGGGAATACCAAGGAGGTTTTAAAAAAGGACGAAGTTCAACGGACCAGATCTTTACGATGAAAATGCTGCAAAGCAACAGTTACGAACAAAATTTGGGACTGCACATACTATTTATTGATTTCCGCCAGGCGTATGACACCATTATCAGAAGAAAACTGTACGATGCCCTACAAATCTTCGGAATCCCGACGAAGCTAATCAATTTGGTAAAAATGACGTTAACCAATACCAGAAATAAAATTATGATAGACGGATGTGTATCGGAAAGTGTGACTGGAAGGATAGGATTAAGACAAGGCGACCCAATCTCAACGGTGCTGTTTAATTTTGTTCTTGAAGCAATTGTGAGAGAAAGTGGGATGGAAGGGGGCGGAATCATTTATCAAAGAAGACACCAAATAGTCGCTTATGCAGATGACTTAGCGCTAGTAACAAGCTAGAAAAGATGTTTGGTACACTAGTAAGAACGGCGAGATTGTATGGGCTGGAAGTAAACGAGAATAAAACGAAATACATGGAAATGCGACAAAATGTAGGCACTAGTAATACAGGCGTCATTTTCCAGGCGGGTGAGAGGACATATAGTTTCGAAAAAGTCAACAATTTCAATTACCTTGGAGTCACAATAACGAATACGATGGACGAGAGTGTGGAAATACACAAACGGATCACTAGGGGGAGCAGGGCGATAGGGGCGATTAGCAATATGTTAAATTCAAAGGAGATATCTCGAGCGGCAAAGCTGAGAATGTACAAAACGATTGTACGACCAACCGTAACGTACGCAATTGAACTGTGGGCAATGACAAGTCAGATGGAAGGAAAACTGGGAGTATGGGAGAGGCGGGTGTTAAGAAGAATACTGGGAGGAGTGAAAACCGAGGATGGTGAGTGGAGACGAAGAACTAATAGAGAAGTACAAGAAGCTTACGGGGACATATCGATAGTGACGTTCATAAGAGCTCAGAGGGTTAAATGGCTAGGACACGTCGTTCGAATGGAAGAAAGCAGGCACGCAAAAAGAATGCTGGAAGGGGGAACTGGCGGAAAAAAGAAAATAGGACGGCCAAAAAAGAAGTGGCTAGATGCAGTGATCAAAGATGTGAAGAGTGTGGGGCAGAAGATTGGAAAACCAGAGCAAGAGATAGGGTAAAATGGAATAAAGTAGTGTATAAGATTAAACAGATGTGAAGATTAGGAAAAAGTCAAAAATTTAATGTAGAGGTAGAAAGGACTAAGCCATGGGTCTATAAGGCCCGTAGTGGTGAAATATATATCAAAAGTGCCTTCAATAAAAGCAGACTTGTAACCCCGCTCGATAAGAGACATGATGTAGATGATGTATATGATCTACAGAAGGCGTGAAGTAGCTAAAGAAAATGTATGGGAGGGCTCAAAAAGAGCTACGTTACTACGTAACACACTATATATCGTTTACGTCTTGTACAAAAGAGCTTAGAATTGACAGACGATTCAATTGTGAAAGAACAGCAGTTTTACAAGTCGACCTTAATATAATATTTGTATTTTAGCTTGGCTAACCAAATATCGCAAAAACTTCTTTTGTTCACATATAATTGTTGAGTTGGAACTGGTTTTTTCTAATAGAAACCATAATTAGTTGTGACTTTATTATTACTAAAATGACCCATTCGAGAGGCAGATCAAATCCGCAGATTTAAAATCCGATGCAAAATCAAAGATCGGTCTGAATTACAGTCTGAATCACAATTAGGATTAGAGTCTTAGAGCGTTGAAATCAGTCGGAATGACTACAGAGAAAGAGCCGGAACCGTGTCAAAGGTCACACTAGAATTATAGACAACATCAGAGTCTGGTTTCGACGCAGTCAAAATGAAAATCAGAGTATCGATCAGTAAAAATCATATTAGTAAACATAATGGCCAGTGGACTAATCAGTCAGGGGCAAAATTAGAGACTGAATAGAAAAAAATAATTATTATTCAAGACAGAATCAAATTCGACATCGACATTAGAAGCATCCGCTGTAATCAGAGCTGGTGTACGAATGACCGTTAGAGAAACAAGCAAAATCAGAGTCCAAAAATAGATTCAGAACTACAGTCGAAGTGGAAGTGAGAATTAAAATTGGGATTAGAAGAACGAGGACCAGTGTCAATGTTAACTGCGGGGTCAGAATTCGACCAGAGTATAGGAATCTGGCTTCGAGTCTGATTTAAATTTAGGGTCAGTACAGGTAATCAGATTCAGAATCAAAAGAGAGTCACGTTAGGAGTCCGTATAGGTAGTAATCGGAGGGAAAATCAGAATTCAGTTCATATAGTCAAAATCAGGGTCAGAATAGACAGAAAGATTCACGATCCGGTTCAGAAGCAGACTCTTGATTATAATAAAATTGACGACTAGAGTCAGAACGAGAGCCGGAACCGCAATTATGGTTAGAATAGACAAAAAAAGGATCGTGATTCGAGTCCAAATCAGATTCAGTTGCTTTGTTTTTGTGTCCGCTTTTGTTTCCATCTCTACTTTTCTTTGTGTCCGATTTTGTTTTTATCTGCGTCTGTCTCCGTCTCCGTTAGGGTGCTTTCACACACACCGGCAAAACCGGAGCCGGTTCCGGCGCCGGACCGGAAGGAATATGCACACATACCGGCATTTGCCGTCACCGGATCCGGCACCCGGTAAAACGAAGAAGGTTCGGTCAACGCTCGGGCAGGCACCATTTTAGTTTGATTCTGAACGACGCGCGAGAAGCATTGCCATTATGATTAGTGAAAGACATAGGCGCCGCAATTTACTGATATCACTACATCTTAGGCGAAAATATAGGAAACGAGAACGCCAGTACTGGGTTCATCCCATTTTAGCTGTGAGGTATACTGCATTCTGCATTCTAAAATAAAAATATGAGCAAACACTATCCCGACACCGGTTTTCTCAGCTGCGTGTGCATGATTCCATAACTTAACCTTGAAACCGAAAAGCTGCTTCCCGCCCCGGCCACCGATTTATCGAGTTCTGGTCCGGCGACACAAACAGCCGGGACGGCATTACGCCGGATCGGACTGTATGTGCAAGCCCAAATTTAATTACATTGCATCCGGCGCCGGAACCGGAACCGGCTCCGGTTTTGCCGGTGTGTGTGAAAGCACCCTTACCGTTTCCGTCAGCACTAAGGGCTAAAAATTTTGGGGGATAATGTAACACCAGGTGGTCTTGGGGTATGGAATATCCCCCAGCTCTCAAGAAGAATAGATTACCTTTTCTTGAAAACTACTTTGCTCAATAAATCAATCTTTCCCTGGTTCCATACTCCCGACCCCCCAGTTCTACGTTCATCCCTAAAATATTTGATTCATGATTATTTTCGAAGGAAATTTTTCATACACGAAAACTCTAAAGACTGAACATTTTGGGGGAGAATGTCACACCAGGGAGTCCTGGTGGAATACTTACGAAGAATAGATTACCTTTTCTACTTTCTCAGTTCCTTTCAGGAAAAGCTTTAAGTGTGGAATAGCTTAGAAAGTAAACTATTCCGGTTTCCCTATCATTCACGGAGGTAAGGGATGAGTTCCGACTTTTGTCTATCCGAAAATAGTTCTATTTCGATGCAACACCCTGTACCGAGGGTCCTATCAAAACGCTATTATAATGCTGCATCACAGAAAAACAATAAGAATGAAATTACGTAAAAATCAAACATTTTATTTATTATCAGTCAGTTTCAGGGTCAGTTTATTGAGTTTAATACCGTCGTAGGTCAATGTATTTCACTTTATACTTTCTTTTAATGTAGAATATTGCAAGTTTAGAGAAGGTTCTGGGATATCCGCATATTTCCCACGTTAGTAAATGAAATTTAAATAAAATGTATTGTTGATTCATTCATGGTTGTGGTTGTATCAAATTTGTAAGGTTATTTAGCGTGTTACTTACGACAGACTCACCCTACCACTATCCATTTGGTTGATAAAAATTCTCACCTTTAAAATTCCTTTACGCTATATTAGAAATACGAGGCAGAAGAACCAATCAATTGTTTCATAAGATAATAATGATACCAACACACATATAGGCACAAATTATTGAGCTAAGAAAAAGAGGAATGGTTTTTAAGAAATTTAAACATAAGGAAGATATAGATACCCAGAATGTCCGAACTAAGTATCCCCTACTAACTAATTTCAGACATTTCCAAGTCTTTCATCTCACTCCATTAAAATCTTTAAAAAGTGTGGTGGTGTTTCAGGAGTAGATAGCTCGTTCCATCTTTAGAGACGATTCAAAACGTGTATCTATTTATAATTGTGCAGGTAAAGTGTGGCGAGAGGTTACATTTCAGACGTCCCACGTGCTTTTAGTCAATGGTTTAAACCATAGAAACAAAATAATTCTAGCACGCGACACGATGTTAACATGTTAGAGTGATCTATTTGGGGGTGCATATTTTGCACGAGGTACTCTTTCTAAATAATAAACCAACTTTCGTTCTAGGTATATCCTAGTATCTTACAACGTTCTCAACTGATTTTTTTATTATCCATTAATCGTTGGCGAAATAATGGATGATTTGGAGGAATAATCCAAGAATATATAATTTCAACTCACCCCTAATGAAAGTGAATGCGAAGTACAAAATCTAAAGCTGAAAGAGATTAAAACCAAGAGTATTTCCTATACCTACACTTTACTTTACTTATATTTACTATTGAGAATATTAACTTAATAATTTTTTTGTTACAGGTACGTACAGCACTGTCCTTACAATAATCCAGATATAAGCAAGTGGATCAGGTAAGCGTATATATTAAGATAAACACATTTAAAGATGTAATGTGTGAAATATACACGTCAATCAATAGTTATTTACATAAAAGTCAGGAAAATGACACATTATAGGCGAGGAAATATTGAAGTATTTTTGATCTGGTCATTACCCCTTGGTTATAAACCCTGGTATAAACGGAACTTTTTTGAAATTTTTAGCGTTACAATTGGTATAGGGTCGTACATTTATGATAAATGAACTTTTAAAACTAAACCTGAAGAAATCTAGTATTGATATGTCAGCCTTGCTTGTAACAAGGGAAGGAATTTTTAATTATAGTGCAACATGGCATGACATTGACAACAATAATTAGGTCTTTAACTGCAACATGCTTTGACAGTGACAGTAATAATTAAGTTCTTAACCGGTACCTAAGTGTTAAGCAATTCGTCAGTACAAAGCCGGCTAGCGAATTAATTTTCAAACCCATGAAAGGGATAAAATGATGAATTCGCATCGCAATCCTTATATATGTCCGCTTGCACCGACAAATTTAAGCGAAGCTTAGATTAAGAGTATCGTAAAATCCATGGCAACGATTATTGCGACAATGGTTGGTATGGATTTTAAGCTACGCTTACGCTAAGGGCAGCTTAACTTTGTCGGTGGCAAACGGCCATTAGAGAATTATCGAATTGCAACTGTTATTTGTTTACTTTTCAGAGAATTAAAATACTCGGCATGTTAAAATTATAAGGTCAGGTGAAAGGGATGTCAAAAATAGAAAAGTTTCCACTTGTAAAGTTGACCTAAGATTAGCAGGCGAAGTTAGTGCACTTTCAAGAAATTGATCAATTTTTCATGTCCAACAGTTACCTAGATCACTATTAAGACTCAAAAGCAAGAAAATGGTAAACGCCGATGAATTATTTACCCTGTAAAACTTGATTTGTGAGATAGCCGTAAGATCGAGAAAGCATTGCGTTGAAATCTGATATGCCTAAAATAGATTTTTGGGTATAATTTTTCAGATATTTTTTTATTTGCTACGCATGACAATATAGGGCGACTAGAAGAAATTTCTTCCGAATATTATGCTACTAGAAAAACATGTTTTTAATATCTCGTAGATATTGTGATTACAATTGTAATAATTCTCAGTTGCGGTAACGAATGAAACGCATTCACACATTTTCCTTTTTTTCAAATTCCTGAGTTAATTGGTGCTTCAGGAATGGTCACGGAATATAGTGGACCTACTAATCAGCGGAAGCCAGATTTGTAATTCTGTCACGAAATCCTGCAATTTATTATAGAATCTGCAAACGGAAATTTGTCAATGTTAAAGGTGTTTTCTTCACACTGGGATATTGCGCCAGTTTGCTTGAAAAATTATATAACCTCATAACTCGGCACGAGATCCGTATACACCGTAGGTAGAAGATCCCAATAGACGGATTGCGGTGGCGTCTACTTCCCACTCGTAATCTAATTAATATCATTTTACACGTGTAATTAATTAACTTTCAAACCTTACATAATTATTAATATTTCCATTTACGTAATAATTTAAAAAATTACGCGTACGTTCTCCGTATGCATCATAGCTTTCTTTACGTGGATATCCCCAAACATTGTCGAGCATTGTGTTAAACTAACCTGCAAACTTAATAATTTTTTAAAGACCCCGCAATGGTTTTTTTGTGCTGAAGCACAAGAAAAGCGGACTAATCGTACACCTTCCTAACGCAAGAGAACAATTACGCAATGCTTACACATAGAAGGAACTATTACCTGAGTCATTAGGTCGGAACATAGAAATCATTAGTTGTACTGTAATAATAACAACAACACAATTAGCTAAACAATTGGATACTAAAATGAAAATGATGAGAAACTTTTTTTTTACTTTACGGTGTTCGTTCCGCCTAAAACGTTCACTGAATGCATTCTGTAGATTTTTGGCAAAAAAAAGTGTGCCATGTCTGCCGATTTGTTTATCTTCCTGTGATTGTACCTACATCAGTTAACTTTGGTCGCCGAATTTTAAACAATTTTGGTTCAGAATCGAAAGTGAAGATTTGCTTTTCTATTTTTTTGTAATATGTGGACTGGATCTTCACTATTTTTTAATGCAGTAAAATTAATAATTGAAAAGGAGTATTACCTATATTAGCCGAAATAAGCTTAGGATATTTGATGATGATGATGTTCTTGTTGTGATTACATACAGTACACTCAAACACGAAAGTGATTCAGTACAAATCTCAGTATTCAGTAAGCAGATTTCCCATAAAAAAATGCACCACAATTTAAATTCGTTCTGTGCTCATTAGTACCTTATGGTACCAAAATACTTAAACCATACCGTTAATTACTGGTACTAATTCAAGTTTAGGATCCTTATAGATATTCAGTTATGTTGTTCTCGTGTGTGAACAATAGTTCGCACCCTGGAGATTTCGTACCCTAAACATTTCGCTCCCGAAAAATTAGCACCCTAAAAATTCGCTCCTAGACATTTTGTACTCTGGATATTTCGCACTCTGGACATTTTACTCCCGGACAATTCACACTCAAACAAGCACTGTAAACATTCGCTCTTGGATAATTTGCATCTTGGACATTTGGTTCCCGTATAATTCGCACCGGAATAATTCAAAAGGGTAACTTTTATCAAGACAATTCTCTCCCTCAACATTTCAATATGGTAAATTTCGTACCCGCATCGTTATAGCATACAGATAATTAATAATTGGGGAAACAAACCGAGTATTTCCGAAGATTCGGAAAGTGCCGATTTGGTTTTTATTTTTTTTCTGGTGTTATTGGAACAGATAAAAAAAATTTAAAAATCACTTTCTCATTGCTACTTTTTGAGCTCTACAAGACTCAGTTGAGAGATTTTTATACAACGTCCAATACAACGTTTCGTTTCATCAAGGTTATTTTTTTATATGGCCCAAAAAAAAGTACATACTGTATTGAGTAGCAGTTGTTATTACCAATACAACGATATACGGTACAGAAAAAACCAAAAGTTGAAAACTGTTGGTCTCTATAGGATGGTCCACTAGCGCACAACACCCGTATCGTGCTATCGGACAATTTTCCGCTAGATTTTCGGTTTTCCCAAAAAATTTACCTTATAGGTATGTCACACGATTATGAGCGGGTACACCATCCTGTTGATACCAACATGGGGACCAACTTTTGTTTGTTTGTCCCGTACATCATTGTATTCGTAATAAATACTACTCAATTTAGTATGTACTTTTTCACGGGCCATATAAAAACATAAATTTGATGAAGAATTCTCAGAAACAAAACATTGTATTGAAAATATCTTGTGTTTTGCAGTGCTCAAAAAGTGGCAATGAGAATATGTTTCTTATTTTTTGTATCTACTTAATTTTTTGTATCTATGCAAACTTCGGTTTTTCTGGCACATATCCGGAAATGTTCCTAATTTCTACACACTTCTTTAAACACTGACTTTGGCCGTTTTCCTAAATTTCTCCACGTTTTCTCAGAATACCTTACTATTTTCTCAAAATTTTCACTGATTTCTTCAAAAGCTTCTTATAATCCGCTAAAATTTCCTGCACGTCTTTAAATATGTCTTGCATTGACAGATTTCCCTAATTGTTGTACGAAGTAAAATATCATAATCATTTTCAAATTTTCATCCTGTTTCGTCTGAATTTTTCATTCTCCAAAATTGACTCTAATTTCTCCAAATTTTCTCATCTCTATACAAATCTACAACCTTAAAAACTCTTTATTTTGTTATGTTGATTTCTCAAGGTATATGACCAGGATTGTGTCGTATAGCTAATACTTCTTATCACATACAAGTATTGAATATTTATTTGAATTACTCATTCATACCCTGTATCCTTCAAAGTATTCGCTCAAATTTGAAAACTAAACCATAAGAGAGCTCAACCCAACGTTAAATTCAAAATTATTGAAGGGCTGCTTAGAGGGATGAGGAATTTTTGAGTAAAAGATGTCCCCCTTCCAACCAAACTCGAGCTCTTTCCAAAAAACTATTTCCCTACGAGTTATTAAGTCTGTTTCGTTTTCGTTGTGCCACCCTGTATATTTCTGAAATATGTCACTACTTGTGGAAAAAGTCAGGGTATTATTATAGTTTTAACCATCATCAACTTTGTTGTTTCTTATATAAGTCATTTTTATTTTTTGTGTTATTTGATAGAGCATTTTTTTTAGTTTCAAAAATGTAAATATCACTATTTTTCAATAAGAAATTAATTCGTAAAACCACCCAAGACTTGCCAGGTAAAAAAGAAGATATTTTAACAAAATCATTTTTGATATGCGAGTGATAAATAATATTTTAACTGGTATTAATCAATTCATTTTAAGATTGTTACAAATTTATTGTTAATTAAATGTAAATAAATAACGCACGTAATTAAATAAATAAATAATATCTTGTATTTTTCCTAATTTTGTTTTCTAGAACGATTAATTTTGAGATATTAAATTAGGGGAAGGGAGGGTAAGATGGCTAGTCGGGTAAGATGACGAATCGTTTGTTGAAAGGCTCAACCACCAGATATCGCCGATTTCTACAGTTGAATTACGCGCTATTAGGATACCTCCCACGCCCGTGGTAACAGCGCGCATGTTTGGTGCTTCACAAGTCAGCCATGCCAGTTACTTAAAAAACTCGTGCAGTTGTTGTAATATTTTCATTCACTTAAATAGTGTATAAATTGAAAACGGTAAGTTCTTATATCTGTAGGATTTTTTTAATGGCAGAATTTGGTGTTCTGATATCGTTGAGTGATTACGCAATTCGCTCTTAATGTTCATTGCAAATATATTTTGACATAACTGAAAAAGCAACCCATCGGATAAGATGACGAATAAACAATACGGCTAAGATGACGAATTCGTCATTTTACCCGAAATGTTCGTCATCTTACCTATCCTCATTGCCAAAAAATTGAATTTGTTTGTTTTTTCGTAAAATGTATACCTATTACCTATGTTCTTTTTTTGAAATAGTGTTGCAAAAATACCGATAATGGGCAAAACCTATCACAGGAAAACAAATAGAATGGTCTCGCGAATGTATGATTGAAGCTTTAAACAAAGTAAAGCAGGGAGATTCAGTAAATGCCACGGCAAAGAGGTTTAACATACCGGAAGCGACTTTAAGACGTTATGCCAAAAACTATCCCAATAACGTAGGTCTTATAATTAATTATAATTCTCTCAACTAAGTAAAAATGTTGTTTTTTTAGAATTTCCCTACAAGTACTGGACGATTTAAAACCACATTTTCTGAAGATCAATTCCTGAATCTTAAAAAATACGTTGAGGATGTCGATAGAAGAGCTTTTGGAGTTACTAGGGAACAGTTTGCCCGAATTGCTTTCGATTATGCGGAATCACTTAACATTCCACATAGATTCAATAAAGATAAGAAAAGAGCAGGAAAAGATTTTGTTCAAGCCTTCATGACAAAATTTAATTTTTCACTACGTAAACCTGAAGCAACATCTGCTGCCAGGTTGGCTGCCTTTAACAAAAATAACGTCGAATCATTCTTCGATCTCTATAAAGAAATCCTTGCAAACAAGAAATTTGAACCTCAACAGATCTACAACATAGATGAAACTAGTTGCTCAACAGTACCCACCAAGACACCAAATGTACTGAGCCCAACTGGTAACCGCCGAGTTGTAAAAGTCCCTTCGGGCGAACGGGGCGTGAACGTCAGTGTTGCGTGCTGCTTCAATGCAACCGGCCACTACGTGCCCCCTTTCTTTATTTATCCACGTGTACGTATGCAGTCGCACTTTTTGGCTAACGCCCCAACTGGATCAGGAGCCGCTTGCAATGAGTCAGGCTGGATGAAATCTGAAACTTTTGTCCAATGGTTAGAACATTTTGTAAAACATGTTAGGCCGAGCAATTCTAACCAAATCCTCCTACTCATGGACAATCATTCGTCGCACGTAACATTGCAGGCTGTAAACATGTGCCGCGAAAATTACATTTCCGCCACATACAAGCCATCGTATGCAGCCACTTGATGTTGGTTTCTACGGTCCGTTCAAAACAGCATACAGTCGTGCCTGCAATGATTTTTTGATGGAACATCCAGGACAAACCATTGGAATTAAAGATGTTGCTGGTATATTCAACGTGGCCTGCAGCACAGTAGCTACAACTCGTAATGCTGAGAGAGCCTTTAAATCCACAGGACTAGTTCCACTGAACTCCCAGGTATTTAATGACAGTGATTTTGAGCCCTCCCTTGTCACAGAAAGACCAGATCCATCTACTAAACATGCACAAGTACGCGAAGAAACTGCTAAAATTGCGAAAGGACAAGAAGAAAATGAACCATGCCAAAATGTGATCGATAACAGTTCAATGCCAAGGTTGAGAACCAAGGAAGCTTCTTCTCCTGTTCGAGCCATTAGCCCTGTAGCTGGACCTTCTCGTATTATTAGCGAAGGAACGGACACTCCTCGTGTATGGGAAAGAACCCCTACAAAAGAACCGATAGGTTTACCACCCTTGCCAAGTGCTGCACCGAAAGTTAGAAAACAAAGGGCAAAATTGCCTTCGCTACACATATCAAGTACTCCGGTGAAAAGAGAGTTGGAGAAAAGGGAAAAAGATAAGCAAGCAAAAGAAAAAAAGAAGCAGGAGATCAAATTAAAAAAAGCAAGAATAGAAAGAGAAAAGAGAAACACGGCATTGCAAAGACGGAAAGGTAAAGAAAATAAAAAAAATATATATCCTCAACGCGATTCATCATCGGAGTCGTCTGTTTCAATTGAATACGATGAAGAGGATGATGATCTGGACTCACCAGATGAAGAGGTGTGTGTGATATGCAATGACATTGGCAAAACGGAAACTTGGTATGCTTGTTCAATATGTCACAAGTGGAGTCATGCCGAGTGCACTGGTCTGAGCTCAGCAGAATAAAAAAAAACAGCATATGTTTGCGACTTTTGCTTATAAGGACTAATGTTAATGACTTAATGCGCATACCTAACATGTTAATAAACTTATTTATTGAAAGTTTTATTGTTCGCCATCTTACCCCTCTTACAAAGTCATCTTACCCCTAATTGAGGGTAAGATGACGAAATGAACATGTGTTAAGGTAAAAATTCGTATTTCAAAAAACTATAAATTTATATAGACAAGAAAATTACCACAGTGAGGTAATACATCGGTGATGTTACATGCTAAATTTGAAGATATTTGAATGAATATCTTCCGTTAAAAAAATTAATAATCGTTACCATCGCCATCTTACCCTCCCTTCCCCTACATGGTCATTATTTTCCACGAATTGATTATTAGACTCTCGATCGACATTTGCAACACCCTGTACCCTGCACAATTGAGGAAAATTAAAATATATGGTATGATTTCGAATTATTGGAATGTGCCTTATTATTTTCAGTAGTTTCATTAAATTATCTGTAACAGTTTTCAAGTTATAACGAAAAATCGGAATTAAAGACTAATAGTTGGTATACTCAAATTCTGATAACACCGAGTGCTCAATTTTTCCCACAAATGCCAACAACCCGTAAATATAGTTCTTTAAATCACATCCTTACCTCCATGTAGAAGCATAGGGCAAAAAATGTGTACCTCAAATGGGTGACAGGAGGGCCTAGGGATGTGCCTACAATAAATTGTTTCAAACGCGTCTGGTTTGAAAGTGACATATTTGAAAATTGATTTTTAAAGTTAATTGTTTCTTAAATTAAAAATAAAAAGGGTCCTAAAGTTATTATTGGAAACAATCTGGCTTTACGTTTCCATATTTGCTATTAAAAATATGCTATAATACCTATTCAATTTACCATGTCTGACAGCCATATTTTAGACCCCGTACCCCTCAAAATTAAATGGAGGCAGATTTTAATTGGAAACTTAAAACTAAAGGATAATTCCTCGCAAAGTACAAAAAACACTAAAAGAACTTCAGCCTAATAGCCAAAAAAACATTTTGTCGGTGCTTATACTGGCGGAAATCCATCTACTAAAGAGTAAAGACTAAACCGAGAAGAGGATTTTAAAAACTGCTTCCAAAAGGAGGGCAAACTAACGAGGTAAATGCGGCCATTCTACAATCTTTTGATATCGCTGTAAAAGCAAATCTAGTCTAGTCTGGTCATATTCCCAATCTACATATCAAAGCAAATATTTTCGCAATTAATACTTGCTAAAGTAATTACGAGTCATTTCGAGCAATGACCGATAGTGTTTTAAATATTCATTGGAACAATTGAAGATGTTCCTGTCATATTCGCTCGAGATTGCCGGTAGAAAACTGCAAATTGCATCCTTCCTGCATCAAACGATCTAGTCAAACACGTTACATAATTGACCTATTCCCCTTTCAAAAGCAGTCTACAGTTTTGCTGCTAATTAAAAGATGCACTTTACTAATGTGTCTATGGTCATTTCCGATACTAAGTCACGATTCGTGTTCATGTAACACGTAATTATACCTACCAAAGGCAAAAGTTTAAAACTGGTACAGCATAATTGGAAGCTGTCGTTGCACAACTTCAATTCCGATATGATTATCTTCCAGTTAGTCAACAGTTCCGTAAAAGTTCCAAAAGAATCCGGTAATTCCCAAACGTAAAAGTAAAATTCTCGGATGACCGCCGGAACCTGATATTATTACAAAAATGATCAAATGACATTGACAAGAAAGGATTGCTTTCTCCATGACTTCATCTCATTCTGTCCAAAATTTCGTGACGATATTCGAGCTGCAGATCGAAGATTCGACATGCCGACTTTCATATGAGCACTTGCACTTGACAGACGTTAAAAAAAGCCATAAAAACGTAATTAACTTTGCGGATGCGGTGCGCGTTCCACTTTCAAAGACAAAAACGACCAAATAAAATGTCTTTAGGTCGTCGGATTGTAAATTTAATTCGGCATTATTTAGATTCGTAACTAAATTGCTTGTGTAATGACTTCCTCCAGCAATTATGAGAATGTAATGTTAATTTAAGAACAGTTTTTGTATTCAGAAGTTTTGTAACGTAGCAATTATTTCAAAATGGATTAATTAAACAGAAATGTGGAGAACTAAGAGGGGAAAAAGTGCACATATCCGCCGTTTTCGGATTGCAAATACATAGTAGTTATCTACATACCGCTACCGACTAAACGGTAATATTAACAATAATTAACAATAAAAATTGAATTACATTCAAACATATTACTGCACGTGAAGGTCGGCTAGAAAGTAAACGCCTTTACTCGTATATCTCTAATACAAACAACGCAATTTAATTAACATGGTTAGCTTATTACAACATGGAAACACACCGCAAACTTAATTTATCAGATAAATTGCCTGTAATTAGTATCCCTTTCTTGCAAAGGACAAAATCAAACAATGTTAAACTGTGTCAATCGACTTTCAATAAAAATCTGTACGGAGCGCAAAATGTAGTTCAATTACTTTCACTAGTTTTTAAAAAAGAAATTGTAAATTAACAGTTTCGATTTTTTTTCGAATTCACTATTGAGGCAGTAACAGCGTGGGTCGTCGATAGCGTTTGTTTCACTTTCGTATACACATGTATATACTTTCTTCAACTCTCGCAAAATTTGTCGCCCGGTCATAAATTAATTAGCAATTTACAACAACATTTATTATATCTTCACATAATAGGTAACTAAATCAGGTTTGGCATTTTTATATGGTGAGGCTATGTAGGTTACGAACAATGTAATATATTGCTACTGGTATTAGGAGTGGAGGTAATAAATGTGCGATCGGAAGTGATTAGAATTGTGCTGAGGAAATTCATAGACATTTTAACGATGTAGATATTGATTAAGATTATTACTTCCCTCTAAATGAGTTTGTAAAAAACGGTTGGGGTATTTTAAGAACATCCCTCGTCTGTGGCCACTATAAATTACCCATTGGGGTCGAAAGACAGTGGGCGCTAACTGTAAGGGGGGGAGGCGGCGCAAATTTTAGAAAATACATTTTTTCCACTTTTCTAAAGGGAACGTCCGATGTCATCCTTTTCTCTATCTCATGCACCACTTAATTATTCTAACGGTAGCTCTAAATTTTCATTTTTTCAAAATTAGAGTTAGAAATTCTATGGGTTGTCGAAATTTAGAGGGCCGCTTTTTCAGTAACGACTATAGTGGAATCGTATTATTAAGCCGTGGTGGAAATTCTAAAAAGAATTTTTCTTAATGAACATTTGGAGACTAAATGTGTAGAAAATAGAGCTGTTACAACTGCGAATTCGGCATGGGGCCAGTTTACTAGGCGTTTATTAATAATTAAGGAACGGGGGGGTTTAGTTTTGAAAAAATGGTGTTTAAAACTTTGATTATTTCGCATCTGAACATAAAATAGTAATTCGGGTCGTGCACTACCAAGGGATAATCGCGTAGTTTTCGTAAATTTGGGCTGCTTTCATGAAGGACGAAATACTGTGTTTTTCGGATATAACAAAAAACTCTCTTAGGGTCAGTTTTTCCATCCCTCGATAAATTTATTCGGAAAATAAGTACCGTGACAACGATTGATGGTATCCATAGAATTTATTCAAAAAGTTATTGAAAGGGTGGAAGCAACGGGCCTTAGAAAATTCAATTTAATTTCATTTGCACGCAAGTTCCGTGAGTTTAATTTTGATAAAGTTAAAATTGAGAATGGCATTAAGTAGGAATTGTCGTGTGAGAGGACGACATAGTGAAATCCGCACGTACCCGTCGCGTAAATTCATTTGGTCAAGGACAGATTAATTAAACAAGCTGGTTTCTTTCTCACTACGATCAGATTCAGCTGTGTAGCCGTTAGTGAACAAAAGGGGAATACATTTGGTGATTGGAATACGTAACTCTGAAATAAATGTAAAGGTCCGCAGTCAAGTGCCTTGAACTCAAGAAGAATTGGATTTTATAAGAAAAATTAGTGTATCAGGTTCATTGTTCATAGTTCAGGTATCATTAATCCTTATTTGCATATTTATGTTATAGCTATAATTCATTATATCATTTTGTCACGTAACAAATCATTTGATTTTTGACATAACTTGTAAAGTCTCTCAGGTAACACCAATAATAAATTCAATGCACATACTCATAGAGTTCTAAATACTACAGTACTGATAGTAATCGTTTGTTGGTTTTGTGTCATTCAATGTCCACCGTTCTGTCCGTACAACACGCCTTAAAATCGGTCTATCATTCCAAATTTTATGTTCTTTCTAGCTTATATGGATCAGAGTAGCAAGGTTAAAATAAATGGTCGTTAAAAAAGTGATGGTATCATACTGAGGATCCTTCGATATTCCGTTATATCGGGTTATGAATGTTACATTTGTGGCAATTTGTAATTTTAATTACAAATGCAATTTCGTTTTGCCATAAACATAAAACAAATTGGTTAAGGAGACCTAATTAAACTGTAATTTCAAGTCTTGCATATCATCATTTAATGTGAAATGACCAACCATTAAAAATTTAAATGGTATAGCATGAATCGCGTGGTTATTTATAAGCGCTTTTCATTCTTGAGTCAGATTTGACTTTGATCAAGAATGTCTCGAAACATTTATTCACAAATTATACTTGCTGTTCCAATGAATAAAATTAAACAACTGATTCCAATTCGCGAGTTGGATAATTCATTATTAATTTTGAACGTCCCTTGGCAACATTAAACATTGAACGGATTTTACTGAATTAGACTTACTTGCCCCTTTCAGTTTTAAATTATATTGTTTATCTTAAAATCGAGGTCCCCCAACAAAAATAAAATTAAATTGGACCTCAAATTGTCTCTTATATCAGCAATTACTGTTATTTTCAATAGTAATTTAGTTATACGTAGACCATCATAGTCATTGGATAAAATATCCACAATGTCGCCATTGTATTTATACAAGGGTGCCGTGTAGTGCAAAAATCCTATTTCCATCATCTTAAATAAATTATAATTACTAATTCTTCTTTCTTATGAAGCGAAATTTTTTAGCGTATCACAACGAAGTTGAGGTAATGCTTATGTACTCGATTTTTCGTCGTCTGTCTGTTCCATCGAGATCTGGGCCTCTGGGCCACCTCTAGAGACTTCGGTCTTTCGCTAATTGAAAGCTGCTATTTCCCCGTTACTCATCATTTACAATTGTGTTATGCGGTAGCACTCAAGAGTGGGTTTTGAAACATGTTTCATTCCATATCTCGATTCCAATTTTAATTTTTTAGTATTTATGTTTATAAAAGACATTTTACGTAACTGCAATTAAAAAAAACCATAAAATACCATAGAAAAAAATACTCTAAACCTTAACCTACTCAGCTCCTGGTAATAAATAATATTTTAGAAGTTGTAATTTTAAACATTTCGTTGTAATTTTAAACATTTCATTCACAAAAAGACACAAATTCTTCATACTTTTTTGAGTAAGATCAAAATGATGAAATAATATTTCTATTTCTTACTTATTTATTTATGATGTCTCTCTTCGAGCCGATGGACTTCCTAAATCAATTATATCCGACCATTAATCAAACATTTTTTTCATTTTTTATTCTGACAGAATTATTGAGACCTGTTTTGTATAATTCGAAATCTCTATACTCATTCAAAAACAACAGACCCGTACCAGCATTTCCAACACAAGATATGAAATAAAAATGCGTTCCCCGTACAAAGTTGCTCTCCTTCTGCACCCCCCTCACCCCGGAACAATATTAGTGAGATATCTGGGCTATTTGTTATACGTTTTCAAGCTCCCGAGTTATAAAACGGGTGGTCTGGAGCACCCTGTAGATGTAAATTACTGTTTATATATTGAAATTATTGTATTACTTGGCGATACCAGCACCCAGGCCCGTATAATTAAATAAGAATTAGCGGAATAATGATTATAATTTAATTTACAAGAAAAATAAATAAATTTTCAAAGTTTGTTTGACGGGTCGGTCTCGGAAGCCTTGGACAAACTCAAGCAGTATTAACGGCACATTAAGGAATTCTAAAGGGCAAGCAGCGGCCCGCTACTTGTGAATGCTAAAACAAAATGAAAGGAGCACAAGAATTTTCCTCAGCGAGAACAGTAAATAATTGGATTCGGTAGCGGTATCTGCGGGAAAGCAAATGCAGGAAAGCGAAACAATATCCCCTCTTATAATTAATGAAACGGAAAGCAACAAAAAGCTTACATTGTAATTAAACGGAACGGTAGAAATTAAGAACTTGCGAAAGTGCAAAAGGCAGGAAGCTCCCCTCTAAACAATTGTTTTACTTTTTATAAAATTCGGCTATGCTATGAAGGATCGACGATTTTTCCAGCCGACACAGCGTATTCGGATAAGAACGTCAAAAAATTACAACTTTTTTAATTAATTGCGCGGCATATCGATCGCTTATCAACCTGATAACGGTGTAAACCTGCATGGCCTTGCAGTTTGAATGCTTCAAATTAACATAGGAAACAAAAACCTGCTAATAATGTCTTAACGTGACTTGCCTGAAATTTGAAAATATTAATTTGCCCTCGTTTTCTAAATGACAAGAGCTTTCAAACGCAATAAAGACAATTGAAATATCGCGAACGGTTACAAATGGGGAATTATTTGTAGCGTTATTTACGGTAGCGACAGCTGAAACACTACTCTGGAAATTAGATCAATTACCTTTAGCTTCTATTTTCAACTCCATTTTCTCCACGACACTATTTATAGCGAAGCGCCTAACTTAAAACGCTTTTAGATACCGGTGGTATGAAACTTCGAGGCGAAGAATAGGTTGCTTCGTTACCATTTCTGAGCACGGTTCATTTTTCACTCCAGTGCACCCTCGTAGCGCCACCCCTGAGCATCGCCGGGAAATGTGAAGGGAAGTTATGGACTCGGCGACCGCGAAAACTCCAGATTAACGATTTCCGAACAATTCTTCGGTATAATTAACACCCCGGCACCCCGTAGTGCCACGCCCAAATATCCCCGAGAAATTTTGGACTTGGTGAGCAAGAAAATTCTCGCGTAACGTTTTCCAAGCGTTTTCCCCAGCTTTCCATATAATAGGTAGGTTTATAATTTTGCAAATAAGGATGCAATATTAATTACATTTTGCATCCTATGCCGAAAACCACATTTCGAAACCAACACTGATTGCAAAAGTTTACAACTTTCGGACAAAATTGTTCTAATAATATTACTAATAGCTCTTGAAGACATTAGAGGGTAATTAGTCGCTATGGTAATGAAATTGGTACGCAAATTTTAGATATTCAATCGATGATATAAGGTGTAAAAAATTAAAAAATCTGATGTATCAATTTTTGCGGTTATATATTACCTAATTTTATCAGATGATTTTTGTGGGCAAATGTTTGGAAAATCTCGATACCTACCCTAACAACTATCAAATGGTGATTTCTAATTTATGGCTATTTATCTGCCTTTTTTTATTTGGCGGCTTACCAAGCACTGCACTGGAAAATAGGAAAAATCGTTTAAGGGGTAAACGATTCAGATGGTCATTTGTTCAAATCTACCCTCTTTATCTGCTTTTTCTGCTGAGTGCCGCGTGTAATAATATATATAAGTAATTAATAAATAGGGGGATAAATCGAGTATTAGTAAATGTTTGCAATTGTTGGAATCAATAATTATTTTTACGTTCAATGGTCATGAACGAAAACGCGTTGTTATACTATATATAATAGTATTAAGACTCTTCCTTCTTGACTTCATCATCATAATTTCCTGCAAGTGCATGGCAAAACGTATGAAAAATGAAAATGGAATGTGCACTTCACACCCGTTGTAATGAAGAAACGCTTCTTCCTACACAACCACCCATAATGTTACAAGTTGAATGCGCCGTTTAAATAATTATGTTACACTATTGAAAGTGTTAGCCGATAAAATACCTTGGCACTTACCATTTTCCAATCCGCATCCTCCACCGTTACAAGACTTCAATCATATCCGCCTTCGCAGTGAATTTTTTTTATAGTCTTAGTTGAATAGAAAATTGGATCCTTGCCCGATTGTGCGGGTTGATATTGTTAAAGCATTAATTAATTCCATTTCGGTACTTAATTAGTCCGGATTTGAAAAATCGAATTTGTGTCTACTCAAGGATATCCTTGCAACTGAAGCCAATTAACGCGAAATCAAACAAAAATCTATCCGTGTTCAAATTATTTTTTGCTATGGCCTTATTTCTGCGCTAACCTTCGGCGGCTTTTGTTACGTAAATTAGAAGATCTTGTCGTTAAACTGGCGTAGAATTTTTGCTTTCCTTTATTTTTGACAATGATTCCAATGCGGCGATTGCAAATAGAGGAGAAGGCCACGACGCTTCAGTTTTTGTTTCAAAATTATGGTGGTGTAATCCAGTACCGTAGCGTAAATTAAAATTTGTGGTATTATGTCATTAACACCAATATTGTGACATTTGAACAATACACGACGTGGGTACGGAATTGTGCACTTTTAACAATGGGGAGGATTAGCAAATGGGATAAAGAAACTTGTGGCAATGTCAAGTTTGAACAGCTCTAATTATCCAATTCAGATATTGCCTAAGATAATTATAATAAAATCACGTTTTTAACAAGGTCGAGGTTAAAGGTTACGCCAAAAGGAAGTATTTACACCTTAATAGTGTTCAATGGTTGTTAACAATACAGAACGTTCACTTTTCTGCTCTCAAAAGATATACGGCCCGCCTTTAATAAGTATGTTGATCGTTTTGACCTCGCCCATAGGTATTACTTTTACATTTACTTCACAAAAAAAGTATCTAAATTTGGAGTGATTGCTTTCGCGTGTGAATTCTGAAGTGCTACATGTGGCCTTTTAATTTAAAAGCAAATACAATTTTCTTGTGAAATAGACTATAGTCAATTACCATTTTCAAGCGCATTCCCTTTTAGAAATTCAAGCAAAATGCAAATATGGACCAAGTGTAATTACTTTTCTCCATACATCGATCTTTGATCTCCACATTCACATCCGGCGCACTTACTCTTTATTACCATAAAACGGATGTACAACTCAAATTTCGAATTCCACCAATAATATATTGGGTATTGTAAGCAGTATTCCAATTTAACAAATTAGCAAAATAGGCATTTTTCGCATCGCGAAAGTGGGTCTTCTGGTAAATAAATTCGCGTTTACTACCTACTTGCTTGTACGGTAGATATTGAAACACCCAAAAGGGTGACGTTTATTAATCTTTGTGATTAGCGCGTCAAAAGTTATTAAATTACCCGAAGGCAATATAATAAAAGCTCGATTTACGAGCGATGCGGGACAAAATTACCCTACATTTTTGCCATGACATGACTTCTACTAGAAATTAAGGAAAGTGTTCTCGTTGACATAATGAATTATCGCATTTTTTTAACATCTCGGAACTCCAAAGACCGACAGACAGACAAAGATGTGCCAAATCCTTGTCAGGCAGATTTCTATTAGATGAATGCTACCGTACAGAAACGCGATGAGGTTCATTAAACCGTAAAATGAATCCTTGCTAAATTTGTAGATATACCTAAGTGGTACCACTTTCTTGTGTTTAACAAGAGAGGCCATCTTCGCGCTTTGATGCCCATCGATAAACATAAACTGTTAATATTCGTGGTGTTCACCTAAAAAAAGGGGGTACATGTACTTAACTCAAACAGTAGTGGTTTAGGAGGTTTTCACGTAACCTTCATCGGGTGCTGGTTAGCAATGTCTAATTGTGTGTGCCAAAGAGGTCAGTGTTTAGGATGCAAGCTTAGCTGTTACCGGAAAGGATACGGAATATTAATAAACAAAAATTTATGCACTTCCAAAGATCAAAGCAATAAATTAGAATAAATTACTGTTGCAATGATGATAAATTATCATCCCACTCGTTTTATATTGCTTTTAAAAACATCCAAACACCGCGTAGGTACCTTTTTAGAAAGGGTTGGAAATCAGCTTTGTTGTCATGTGTTTTTGCATGCTTAGATTTGATCAAATAAATAAACCCTCGCGGTTCTTTTGGAGGTTACTTTTTCTTATAAACCTAAAAAGGGTGTACCACAATATCTACTACACAATATACAGTGACTGTCTGTCCATCCGACTGTCTGTTTGTGTCTTAATAAGAAACCCATAATTCAGAAATTCAAGGGAGCTTGGTATGCGGATTAATAATGTAATATTACTGGCAAAGTAAAATGTGTGAAAGTGTATTAATTCACTGTCAGATTTTTATGTAATGACTAATGACGTTAGAAAGATCTTATCGTTTGGAATCGTAAACCTTCCCCTCCGTTTGACTAACAAGTGTAACGGGAGCTTTCAAGGAATCTCAAGCATATACTGTAAATTCTCCTTGCTATATTCCCCTAAAGAATATTCGACAAAATAATAACCCGCCTACAGCTAATAGATTTATCCCAGGAATATTCGTCCTCGTAACATTTATCAATATTCAACCCCAAAACCCGGGAAAAAGTGCAATTGTAATATTCGCCTCTAATAAAGATGAATGCAAGTTAATTTTCCTAGGTAAACTTGTCTCTCAACCGTTTGCCTCTGCATAAACTGACCCCCGCCGTTTGCGTAGACCCGAATGTAAACCGAATGTTTACTTGGTGCCGAAACACCTGCCGGCTCTCAAAAACCTTTCTCCCGTGAATGCAAATTAAGGCGCCTTGGTGAATTCCCTTTCAAGAAATCACCCCTAAGAAAACTCTAAATGCCAATTTGGATCGAAATTTTTATGGCCGCGAATACTCCTTCGGGAACAATCTTTTTCCCATTTTCCCAAAGAGCTAGGAACAAAGTACCTACTACGTGTATTGCTGTGTATTGATCACATATTTGAGACGAATCTTCTATATACATACCGGATATGATTATCAAAGGCAAGCAAGATTGAAAATATTCAGATAGCGAATATACCTGAAATGAATATAATGGTGGCGAATGTTACAAGGGGCGAATTTCTGCGAACGAATATTCCGTAAAAGAATATACCATGAGCAAATAACCTCGCGTTTGAGAGAGAATTTTGCGAGAAAGGCGATGGATTTTCTTAGAGACGAATACTTTTTACTGAATATTCTCCAAGTGAATGCTTTGAAGCGCATTTGCTAGGTGCATATTCGGACCAAATATTTCGAGGACAAATTCTCCCTGAGCTAATTTACTGTGAACCAATTTTCATGGACCAATTCTCACGATTATTCAGGATCTATAGGCGTAATGTTAATGTTTTTACCTGAGCTTTTTAGGTTACCGAATTTCTTGCAAGAAAAAGTACATTTCGAAGCTGTTCTAGATCGTATGGGACCTTTCTGGAGTAATCCCAATTGAAGCATTAGTGATGCTCAACCTTGTGCTCAACTAACGCACTGATAACTTCAAACAAACTTCAAACTGCACGAGTATAAAACGCATTTTTGTAACCGAAATAGCCTAGCAAATAGTAGAAATTCTTCAAAATATTGGTTTTCCCTTTGTAGGTACTTTCCTCCAACATTTTCGAGATATCTCTTTTAGACGATCTCTCCGCCTTTTGTGAGTACCCTCCTCCGACACTCCCTTCTGCAGATTTTGTACTAAAAGCTTTGACATTACCAGTAGCGGTGTCTCGTCCAGATGTTCCTCTTATAAACCAAAAGATAACGACAGATTTTGTGCGATGATTAGTAAACGTCTGTCATCGCAATTTTCTCTTTACATAAGTTAAAACTGGCATATCAACATTTTGTTACAATTTTTGAAAAATTACTTAATATATGCTACTAAACAACGAAAAACGTCTGTCAATTTGCTAGCGTCCTATTATTATTCTCTCCAATATTATTTTAAAATTGATGGCAGATGTTTATTAGTAAACTTTTGTTTGTTGTGCTGTCAAAATTTAAAAAATGACATAAAGAGAGAACTAACCGCTCAACAGACGTATGATATACGTTTACACGCTAGCTCTAACCTATGCAAAGAGAAAATTGCGGTGAAAGACGTTTACTAAGCATCGCAAAAAATCTGTCGTTATCTCTCGGTCTATTACCCTTTATGAGGGCCCTCTTCCGACACTTCGTTTTCAACATATTCCCTTCGACTTCACCAATAGATAGGTCCAGACAATTCATTTTACCTTTGTGAGTACCTACTATCCTCTTTTGAGATATAAGGAATTATAACCGGTCACCATAAGTGGGCCAGGAAGAGGAGAATGATTGGTAGAAATTAATTCCTTTCATCGAAACCTTTCATTAGAGTACCTTGAGGATAAAATCAGTGTCTCCCCTTGAAAGTATGAGACCTTTCATTATAATACCATGAAGGGTAGGGAATGAGACTCTATGGGTTGCAAGTTTCTGGTAAGTAATTGCAGCGCACTCCACTATTTGTTTGTATCTTAGGCGGAAAATGGCTTCCTTCCTTATCGAATCACTCCCAAGTTGTTTTAAAAAACTGCCACTATATAATTTAACCAAATATTATTTTGATAGGGGTAAATGAAGAGGGTCACCGGTCAAGATTTGTTGGTAGTACAGAAATGTGAAGTAAATGGTTAAATGTCAGTAATAAAGCGAAATCTCCAGCGGCATTTCATTGGGGGTTGAATTTTATTAGACGGTAGACTTACTGGCGTCATTTAACTACAATCATTAAAGGAAAACATCCCCTTCGCCTTTGAAACAGCTAAAGCTTCCTAGGTCCCTCTTCAACACTATGTCTAAGTATGGTTAAATCAGTGGCTACTTGTGATAATAATAGGCAGTGATTCGGTACGAAAGAAAGCAATGTTCCGCCTAAGGTACAAAAAAGAGTAACGGAATGCGCTGCAATTACTTACCGCACTTGCAACCTATAGAGCCTCATTCATTTTTTATCATGTGGTAGGTAGGTAGATATCAATCGCCGTGTACTACCTACACCCATTGTTTCACATTGTAAAAGTTGTTCTGGGGTTAAATTAATTTATTATATCGTCTCATGGAGGATATAAGAATGAGGTCGAACAGTAATAACAATTGCTCGTAAAAAGAAAAACGACGTGCTTTTTCTACTCTTCATTCATCCTCCTGACACCGGTTCTGTTGATCGTGTTTTCATCAATTTCTTTATACTTTGGGGCCAACAGATTGTCATTACCGAAACTATTCATTTTAAAAAAATACTGTGAATGTCACATTAAAAAAACGGTCACAGTACACTTTGACAAGGAAGTGTTAGTTACACAGTAAATACTGTCGCTTTATACAAATGAGGCAAAACCATTGCAATGTCATTGTCAGTTGCTAGTATTAACATAATCTTTGGTTTGTCGATCGTTCTGTCAGTTCTAACGCGATTACAAGTAATATGGGATCATCGACATTTCTTTCTTATTGACACGTTAATCACAGAAACAAACAACTTTTAACTCGTGCTAATTTGTGTGAAAGTGCAAAAACGCGTGAAACACATTTCGACGTGCTCTTGAGATTGACTTGACACCCAATTCGATTAAGAAACCGTCGGCCACTTGTTAATCAATGTGGGTTAACAATGCCAGCGACCTTGTTCTTTTACTTATTAGCGCTAAATATTCGTAATTGTTTGGAATTTCAATAAAAACTACAATTCACAAACGCGTGTGAAACCGCCATCTTCACATATATTTTGATAATGTTTTTAACTTTCACTCGATCCCGATGCATACTTAATTGTCTAATTTAAAAGTTGAACTGGCTTCGATTTTGATGTTTCGTGAAAAATGACCAAAAGCAATTTCACTTTTACGCATAAATTCTCTTTCATTTTTCACACATCTCGTACAACCTTGAGCTAAATTTCTATACGTATAAGCAACGGGTAAAAGGCGTTGCGCGTAAGAGGGTAACTTGGATTTGGCGCGAAAGAGACATTTTCCCGCTCTATTTGTCGATGGAAAAACAGCGAAAGTGATTTTCAAATTGTAAAAGCGACCCCAATTTGTGTTTATCTAAAATTAGTCATGTTAATAATGAGTAACAAAAAAGAAAAGAAAGTGATTTTTGTTTATAAGGTATATGCATTAATTTTGTAATGCGTAATGGGTTTAAAGAGAAAATTTTTTTAAAATAATTTAGTGTGTACGATCAATTAAATTTTCTATCAAGATATTCGATCGTATTTTATAATTAATTTCTTGTAGAAATATTTAGACTAGTGCGGGCATAGCGTGCGAACGTGCCATAATTTCTTGACTTTTATTATTAATTTTAAATAAATTTGCCTAATTTACATCTCGTTCCGAGCAATAGCGGGGATTGGCAAATGTAATATAATGCGTTTATGCATTAATGAACTTAGGCCTTCAGAAGGACAAACTTCAACAATTATTTTCCCATTCTTGATCTGCTTTCGCGCCATAGGATTTTTCGTAATGGATAAAATTTTGTTAGTTCGAAGCTTCAACAGCCCTGTCATTTCCTAAATGCAAACGCATTAATAAAATACTACCTATCTTTTAGGTTCATCTCAAAACATAATGAAGCTCCAGCTCAATATGTAAATTATTTTATATCTAAAATTTGTTAATGCTGAAGTAAAAAGCGAGTAAGGTTTAAAACACCCATACTTCTTTAATCTCACAGTACCCCTCACATTTTCTATGACTGAGTGATCCCGCATATTTTAAATTTTATAAATACATAAAGCTAGATATAAAGTCATTTAAAAATCACACACCCTTAAATATTATAAAGAGGCTTATGGCAAATCAGTAGTAGATGCTGACAAAAATTAGTGGTCTGATGCTTATACCTACTCTCAATATTCACCTTCTAAAAAACACGCAATTTAAATGAAACTGTAATAAATATTTAAAAAAAGAAAAGAGCTCTATTTTGCTAATTTTGCAATACCTAACCAAACACGGAAATAGACTACCAAAAAACGCTTATTATTCAAAATTACTAAACGGTTATAACGGAGACACTAAACAGGACCAAGTGAAACTAGTGGTAAAAAAATTAAAAAAAAAATGGGAACTGGATATGTCATTTTCATCATAAAAAACCTGAAAAATATAATTGATGAAATAGCCCCTGTCCTAACTCACATAATAAATCTTCGCAGAGAAACAAAGTGTGATTATACCGATTATAAAAAAAGCTCAAATATTTAGATAATTTGAGACCAATTAGCATTCTGCCATATTTTTCAAAACTTCTCCAATAATCTTAACACAACCAATACCTATATAAAAGCTTAAACTCTAAACTAAAAACGACCGTATTATTTATCGCCTTCAAAAAAGCTTTCGATCTTGTAGATCACGAAATACTATTACAAAAACTTAAGGATATTGGTATAAGAGGTCTAGCATTTGACTGGTTTGGGAGCTTTCCTTTTTCTCATTTTTATAGACGATCTGCTAAAACTACCATTTCACGGAAACATTTGTGCTTTTACTGATGATATTGCATTCTTCTACTCATACAAGAGCGAAAGAGTGTTAGGGGATTTAATTACCCAAGATTTGAATCTACTTAAAAGCTGGTCCTTAAAAAATATACAAGTCAACGTCTCTAAATTGAAATATTTTGCTTTTGTTGGTTTTCCCGTTCCCACTCAAATTCCACTATGGAACATGTGACTCTACGAGGCAACTGTCCAATTTTGGAAAACGTAACAAAATTGGAAAATTTCACACCAACAATTTTCGACCAATGAAATGCAGATTTCGTCTCACGTTATCATGGTAACCGAGGTATTTATCGGAAATTTTTGCCTGCAGGGGTAACCTACAGCGAATTATAGTGGAAATTTTTTGACGTCATAGGAGAACGTTTTGACATAAAACGTCACTTACCCGCGTTATAAAAAAGTATTCTAGCAGAAATAAATACAATTGGGTAGATATTAAATCCATAATCTTCCATAATCATTGCCAATTCCTTTACAGATATGTTTTCCCTATCATAACACATAACTTTTTTCAGAGCAAAAGTCAGTAAACTGCTTCCAAACACTTGACTTAGATTCCTTAGTATTCTGGGACGTTAGGTGCTGAATTTCGCTACGAATAACTTCCTTATTTTCTTGACCGAATCTAATCACTTCGTTCACGCTCACAATAAACTTACTGTCAACGGTCAATTTCAATTCAAATCTGTAAAATGTCATCCAAAGGCTATCTTGATCTATTTTGAAGAAGAGAACAAATCTTCAAATAAGTCGTTGAGGTTCAATATGGTGTGAAATTTTCTTACCGAATACCACACGTGCTTGAATTATTCTACAAATTTGTTCTTGCTCACGAATATTTTTACGAAAATTAACCCGGGTTAATTTTCAAAATATTCGTGAGCTCGAACAAATTTCCGGAAATAATTCAAGCACTAGTGGTATTACATGTGAATAAACATTAGATGAAAAATACACGTTTTAACATTATATTTCAGAATTATTCTTCAATTAAAAATTTTTACTTTTTGAGAAGTTTTTGCGGAATAACCCTACTACGAAGTCTTTACTTCGCCATGATAAATTCAAAACTACAATATGCGCTAGTTAGCTGGGGAGGAACCTACAAAACACTAATCGAGAAATTAAGATCAACCCAAAATTCTTTTTTAAGAATAATAATGAATAAACCAAAAACATCAGAAAGCACCTTTCCTCTATACCTCGAATTAAAGACTTGCCCAATCCAACATTTATTTGTTCAAAGGACTTTTATACAAGAAGTGGCGATAGAAGTAATTATAATCTGATTTATAATTCAAGAAACGTTACAAACAGGAATTATAGACTCTTAAACACTCTTTTCAATATTTAGGACCTTAAATACTTTAACCAACTGTCTGGCAATATCAAGAAATACCTACCCTAAAATGCAACTATTTGGCTTTATTCAATTCAGAATATAAATAGGTACATTTAGTATTGTATTTCTTTCAATAAATTTCGTGTTGCTAGTGTAGCTAGTTTCGTGTTGTCTTCAAGAAACGTGCACGTTCATTTGTTTTATTTTGATATAGGATATCTAGATTTATGTTATTGATGCAATTGTAATAATTTTTTTGACAAATTTTCTGGTATATGGGTACTAAAATGTCACGTCATCGAAAAGACAAAACAATCTCTATCAAATGAGCGCAATGAAAGGGTACATTGCCTTTTAAAAAATTCAATTGTTTTTCGTCGCTCATTTGTTTTCAAAATTAAGAACAACTGAATGCTGCCTTATTAAGGGAAATAAAATGTTAAACAATCAGTCGATATTTATCCATACATAATGGGCACCCTTTATATGGAAATTTCCTTAGATCAGTTTCGAGCATTCTGCCGGCTACTCCGAATTAGCTTTCCTGCAGTTTTACTAATTCCTAAGGTAAATACCCAAGTATAAGTATGGAACAACTTAAAACCTTCTGCAGGGGAATCTCTAAAAGGCATGATGCGGGCCACTCTGTAATTGGGCACAAACCTGTTGAGGACCCAGAACACGGTGGACCACCGTGGTCCAGAACAAGAGAGGGATAATAATTAATAAATATCGCGACTTTCAGCATTTTAAATTGGATGAATTCGTTGCAGAATTACAGGTCTTGCTTTGGTAGGTAGCGTTTATTCAGTTTAAGAAATATCGAATGTGTACGTTTTTTATTTAAACGATATAACCTTTTATAGCTATTAAGATAACTAGGTGTTTTATAGGTAGTTTAAAGAACGATGCCCATTTTAAATCCTTTAAAGTATAAAACATCGTGTTATCTTTAAGATTTTTTATAACACTGAAGTAATTAATTATCCGAAGTCGTCCTTTATTCATATACGGTGAACAGTAAGCTTGTTATTACGATAAGCATACATCGAGCCGTGGTACACCAACATTGCATTTTTTAAATGGAAACACCCTATATATTATTCGATATTTCAAATCTTCTCTTAATTTTAAACAAAATTTGTAAGACGCGCAATGTACCTAAATTCTATCGTTTCCGGGTTATCGAGCTTAATATATTACCGAATGACGAACAATTAATTACCTACATCATTTCTTTTGAAAACATTATGTGGTTCCGAAAGCAACCGATTGTGATGTTTGGTATGATTTTTTGGAACCATTAATTATTATTGTTCTTCATTCAAACATTCAATAAATTTTAAAACACATAATATCGTTTATTTTCAAAACTTGATAACCCAGAAACGATTGAATTGGATTGCTTCTAACGAATTTGTTTTACACAGCGACCCTGTATAATACTAAACAGGTATTAAAAAAGATTTTAAATTTAATAAGTTTAAATAAGTAGGGTAAGTCGCTCTTAAACCGTAACGGTAGATAAAGTGATCCCTCTAAGTGCAACGGTATATAAATTGAAACAGATGATTGTGCGTTCTCATTACATACGTCATTCTTATTTCAAATGGAACGCAGAGCACGAAATAAAATGAAGTTCAGAACATAATGCAATGTTATTTCTATTAAAACGACCGCGGCGGCAGAACAAAGCTCAACGTCTGAATTGAATTCAAATTTGTCAGACGCTTTACAATGGCTTCTTCTATAAAATAAAGTTTTGTATTACCTATACACGACGATAGAGGAAAACTAACCATACAAAAAAGCACCCCGTAAGTTATTTTTTTGATGTTTCATAGTAGATATCTTTATTTTACTTTTATTTTACTCAGGATAAAAGATATAGAGCCTCAAATCAAAATTTAAGTAATAATTTTGACAATACAAATGTTACATTTTTCTTATAAATGGAATTATCTTTTCAACTACTAGTTTTTCTGTTATTAACCATATACATAATAAAGAAAGTCGTACAATTACGCGTAGAATTAAAAAATGCAGGGGGCTCCATTAAAAAAATGTACCATTTTAGCGCCCTACTTTGTGAGCGCACCCTGTACCTATAATTCCAAATATTTTTAAAATGTGGAGAATATTCAACCATAATAGAATACAAAAGCACTTTATCGAAAAATCTTATCTTCAAGGTACAAATGTCTAAAATTGTAGGTATGAATTTACACATTGTTGCAATCCCGTGACCAGCTAATAATTCAACAAATCGCTTGCATTTTCAAATGTAAAATTAAAAGTATGAGCGTAATCAATTTATAGATCCGGACATCTCGGATTAATTGACATTTTCTAAAGGGTTTAGTCCGATGGAGTTTTTTAAACGCTAAAATGTTTTACCCATGCTTCTGAGAGCTGCCCGTCAAATGAAAATCTTTAAACTTTGCTGATAATTTGCGATCCCGACCGTTTTGCGACACCTGTGTCACAGTAGAATTTGAAGATTCAATGGTCCAATGGTCACTGATTAAATTTTGGTCAATACTCGTGAACCGGAAGTAGCCTTGTTGCTCGTTGTCTATATTGGTTCAGTTTATTCTAATATCCAATGAAGTCCCAATAACGCTTACATTACAAAAATTAATTTGTCCATCACTTTTAAGTGAGGCGAGTAAATATTTGAATACTTTTGAGGATTTTCCGCGCCCGCACGTTAGTAAGGAAGCTATTGAGTTGAGGTAAAAAGTGACACCCGCATACTTTTGATTCTAAAATTCACGTTTTGAAGCACAGGAAATCCGAATCAAACAAAATCTCGATTATGTATGTCTGTCTGTCTGTTTATACTCTCATTTTCGGCTAAACGGCTGCACAGATTGGAACCAAATTTGGTGCGTAGGTATATTCTTAGACATCAAAGGAAGAGCCGAAAAGTTTTTGGGCAAATTACGCATGTGCAAGTGTGTTAAAGTAACAAATAACTGTCAATTTTTGACATTCTTCCATATTATCCAAAACCACAAATTCTCTTTAAGAGCTCGTTAATAATTAAAATTGGTGCTGTCCATATTTCAGCGATTATTTTATTTGGAAACATCAAAATTTTACCGCGGTTAAAAATGTGGCAAAATTTGTTGCGTAATTTATTAGGAAGTAACCATGCCGAATATCCCGCGTGCTTAGAAATAACCTGATTAAATTTTGTCGTTTTTCTACAAATTGTTTTGCTAAGAACAAAATCTCTCCAATTTTCCAATTTTGTTACGTGGCAAATTGATTCGACTTGTTCTAATCACAACATTTGACGACACAATTTAATCAGTTATTTTTATGCGCTTGCGATATTATTATTGTTGAAAATTCATCTGAAAAGATTACGCGCTTTTGTT
>NW_022170738.1:1189652-1237910 GCF_008802855.1 Photinus pyralis
ATAATAAGGGACCCTGCACCGATCCCTGGGGAACACCAGTATCGGTTATTTTTTATCAAACTAAAATATTCGTTTATGTTCATTTGTGGTGCTAGACACTATTGCTCTCTATTGTGTAAAAACGAGGAGATCCGACTAAACGCTACCCCTCTTGATGCCGTAGTGTTGCAGTTTATTTATGTTGATATTATCACAGTCAAATGCCCTATTGAAATCATAGAAGATTCCCAATGAGTATTCGCTTATATTAATGTAATCCAGTACTTTATTAAAGAACAGGTACAAGGCATCAGTGTAGAGCTAACTGTTGTGGTGAGAACAGTTGGAGCTTGTTAATAAAACACTGGTGTTGATCAAGGAAACGGTATCCAAATATCTTTAAAAAGTGAAAGTGCAATGGGACGATAGTTTTCTATGTTGGTAGCATCTCCCTTTTTAAAGACAGGAACAACACTTAATTTTTAAACTGTCAGAAAATTCACTCGTACTGTAGGAAAGGTTTATAACTTGCTAGAGGCGTAACTTAGAAACTATCAGCTCACATATATTTTTTATCAATGCTAGTGGAATATCATCAATACCAGTATTTGTTTTTTGTTTTAGAATTAAAAATATTACGTCTCTCTTGTAATGTTGTAATCCAGGGGCTAGTTTCGCCATGGAAAACAAATCATGTAGATTTTTGGAGTGGGTGTTACCAATATTATCACTTTTATTTACTTTATTTAATAACTCAATATGTGCATAGAGAAATTTAATTTTATCTCTTAACTCCTTGATAAGGATGTCCTTTTGCTTGACTATGTACGAAACTAACTTCAGATCCACGCCTTCGTAGTCTTAGTTTGATAGTATAATATCAAAGGAATCATATTCAAGGGGTCATTATTAAAACTATTGGTTATGTTTGTGATATTAATATTACAGCAGTACTTATGATCTATTACCACAATATTTTGCAAGTAGTCTGTACAGCAGAAGCGCCCAAACATTTGTATCGTTTGATCTACTCTACACAACACACAAAGGTTTCTGTTGTTAGGATGATGTTTAATTGAGTTTTTATGTTACTTTGGTCCCTCGTATTTCTGATGTTGGTGGGCAGTTATTTCTGATTGTGATGGAAAGTTGCATATTTTTTATGTACACTCAAAAAATGTCTCTTCAGATTACCTACCCTTTTACCACCCGCACATTAGTAAAGGGATATATTGCAAAAATGCCCCCTTCCCCTCTGTTTTGGTGAAAATACACGTTTTGAAGCTCCAGAAATGCGAATCCCACAAAATCTGGAAGAAGAAGAACAAGAAGAAGCACACCAATGTATCCTTAAACATTGTAAAAAATTTGCTGTACCATCCACATATCTGCGTGTGCGCGATTCTGCCCTTTTATATCTAAGAATAAGTGTACCAAATTTGGTGCCAATCGGTTCAGCCCTTTAGCCGGAAATGAGAGTGCAGACGGACCGACACAGACAGGCCAACATTATCGAGAGTTTGTTTGATTCGGATTCCTGGTGCCTCAAAACGTGTACATATTTCCGTCAAAAAAGTTGGGGGTCACTTTTTACCCCAATGCAATAGGTACTTACTAACGTGTGGGCGCCCTCGATATCTAGAAATGCTTCTAGCCCCCCCCCCCCCCAGTCCGTGGACATACCAGCCCTGTAGGAATGTTGGAATGGATGTAGTGGTTTAAGAATTCCTGATGTATGCATCCACCAGCTTCTCCACCGGTTTTAGAAGAAGCGATGATAGGCTGATGGGCCTGTAATTCTTCGCCAAGCCATATATGGTACGACCCGGCTAATGTAGGTACTCTAGCTTTCGGGGATATACCCTACAGCCCCTAAAGAGGTGCAACAAATGTAAAAGCAGCGATTCCAGGCCCTTCTGGAAAAGAGCCGGGAATTTCCCCTCCGGTCCTGCGCTCTTAAATGGGCTGAACGTGTTGACCGCCCATCTGAGAGAGAAGAGACGTAAATGTAAGGGAATATTTGTATAAATGGGCCTCAAGTGTGGAAATGTGCAGAAAATTTTGAAAATATGTATTTCAGAAATGTGTAGAAATGTATCAAATATGTGTAGAAATTTTGGAAAAAAAAGAAAAAATTATAGAAATCTCTCATACTGTGTTTCAATGGTTCAATTGATTAATAATAATTGATTTATTTCTTATCAAACAGCACAGAGAAAAGGCCTAATTACAAATGAGAAATATTGCGAAATATTTTCTTTTTTGCCTGGTAAACTTTGCCTTGGATAGTGTATATTCGTAGTTTCTTGCGTTTTTACGAATTAATAGCGTCATTTCTTATTAAAAAATAGTGACATTTACATTTTTGGAATCAGAAAAAGATGTTCTATCAAATAACATAAAAAGTAAAAATGACTTCCATAAGGAAGAGCAAAATTGTGACGGTTAACCGGAGACGAAACGTCAAACTTAAAATTTAAAACTATCATCTTGTAGAGGGAAAAAAGTGGCCATAATAATGTGTCATTTATTTTGAAATATCTTTTTAAATAACTTTGGTATACAATAAAAACGATTTTGCAAAATTTCGTCTTTTTCCGGATATCTCCGAAAGTAGTGAATAAGTCTGTATAATAACAAATAATACAGGTAACCAAGAAATTGCCATTTAAAATAATCCTGCTATCTTTTGTTCGCCATGGAAACCTACAATAAAAACATTTTAATGTATAAAATGCAATATTGCAAATAATATTTAATATAAATATAATAAGTGATACACCAAATTTTCGGAAATTTTACGCTTTTTTCAAAAACTCCAAAATATATAGGGTGGTCCATATGAAAAAATATAGTTTAGGGTTGTATAAGAAAAACCAAACACCCTGTATAAAAACTGTATATACTACTGTATTGATTCTACATAAAAAAGTGCTCTAAGAAAGATTTTGCCAAAATCAATTATCTTTAATAATAAGAAAGTTATGGGGCATTAAGGAAATCGACTAAATTCGAGTGGCAAAACGATTAGTGATAGCTGAATTCTGTTCCTGTTTCCATTAGAAAAAGGCCAATTTGGACTACTCTGTACAGTACAGATTCTCTTAAATACGCATTAGTTTCAAATGATTTTTAATTACTAAGACACCTACTTATCAGACTCCATAATGTATGTAATCGCTTTCCAATACGTTTTGCGCCAGCCAACCCTTGAAATGATTACGAGTAAATTTTCGCGACGTTTATCGCAACACCGTCGATTCAATCTGCAATTTACAAACAAAGTAAATTGTTGTAGAAAATTACGAAATAAAATTGTCCTTTACTAAAATATTGAAACATCTTGTTATTGTTGCAGAGCTTTCCCGTTTGAAATTCAGAAGGGTACGTCAGGCGTGCGTTTTTAAATTGGTGAGTAAAATGTGTATCAATATTGACTTTCCTTTAGTGCTGCAGTTAAGTCTTACTAAAATATTTACAGACGAAAATGTATTTAATGAAATTCAGACGGCTAATATTGCCTCACATAAAGTGGATATATATTATTAAGTTTCCTTTTGGAGTTCATTTTAATTTTCAATTACTTTCAGTAAACGGGTTGCCCTCAATTTTTTCGTTGGTCGATGCCTGAGGGCGACCATATTTTTTCTCTCTTAATTTTCTTGGATTTCATTTTGACTTTAAAGCTCGCATAAATTAAATTACGTACATTAAAGGGTCACCTTTATAAGAAAAATGTAAAAAATGAGCTTTTGTCCATAATTCCTAATAAGTCCGTTAATTGTTTCATATACATACATAAAGCAAGGCTATTAAAAGTCCAACCGTTTGAAAAGCTCAGGGAAGTTTTGACAGTTTGTAGGGGCTTTGCAACCCTCAACAACCCTTAAACTCTTTAATTGAATTGCAACCACTGCACGACGTTTCTTTGAGAAGTGGATAAAGTTTTTAATTATTTTCAAACTGGAAAATGTATTTACGACAAATGGAATTCATTATTTTAAACAGCAATATAAAATGTTTGCTCTGTTATTGTTCCAAGTTCGCTCCGAGAGCCAAGCGTAATTATTAAAGTTTCAAATACGCCAAGGGAAGTTTTGTTGCAACAAAAATAATCCGGCTGGGTATATAGGTGGAAATTACGTACAAAAATCGCAGCTTAAATAGTAATAAATGCGTACTTTAGCTTATGCAAAACAAGTAAATGCTAATGCACGAGACACGCTTGTTTATCCTTTTTATCGCGCACATACACAAGTTGAGTTTTTTACGAAATGTTTGCATATCAAACACGCTTTTCTTTGCTCAACATCTATGTTTATTTCATATTGAAATTCAATTTCTAGAAAAAAAAAAGTTGAAGATGTTTTGTAAAATAAGATTTGATGTCCTCTTCTCCGTTTTCTGTAATCTTCGTTTTCCTTTGAACTGTTGCGACAGATAGAAAACGGAATATTAAAACAGACCAAAGTAAACTTTCTTCTCTAGCATGGGCGCTCTTAAGAATGATTTTGAATAGCAACAAGATCCGAAATAGTGCAAAGAAAAACAAGGGGGATGTAAAAAGTAATACGTTGAATATGTGATGTAGATGGCGGTGAGACAGGGATGCAAGTCATTATACAGAGTAAGAGTGACGAAGACAAAGCGGATCAATACGTCATTTGGGCTGTTTCCATGGTAGCACGTGCCTTTTCCCCCTGCCACGTACCCCAGCCCTTTCCACCCCCCTAACCCCCAGTTATATTAGTGCTATAGCAAGGGAAATGAATATTTTCTATTTAAGTTAGTTGTATATGCTCACCCTTAACATTCTTAATACTTGTACTAAACTCGGCCGCTTCTCTTCGCACGGCGTGTCTTCCATTCATGATACGGGACAGGACATTCATTGGTCCGGCGATGTTATTATACTCCAATTTATGATTCTACCCGATTTATCTTAGTATCAATCGCAAAGTTTCCACTACTTTGGACTGTATTCAAATTTCGTCACGTAATCCTCCGGGAAAGTTGCGCTTGCTGTATTTTACATTGTATGTTTACGGTCAAATTGTACCTGCTATTGAGTTTATCAGAGGGAAAATGACGTTTATAATAAAGCTCAACGTCGAAACAGTCAACTGGAACGCTTGATCTGGGACAACGTGTGTTCCGTGTCAAGCTGAAAATGCAGTCCCTTTATAAAATTATACAGTTTCTGATTTGTGTAAATTTTTTGTGTGTGTATAGTGTATCCGAAACACAATATTTCGTTGTCCCGATTTTACAGAGAATTGCAGTTTGCATTGAACGTATTATACTTCGGATGAGTGTGAAAAGCAACATTTCCTCGAAATTCTACTCATTTTATCTTAAAATGGAACGAAGAGAGGGGCAGTGAAAAGTGTCGATAAAAATTAATTCCATTTTCGTCGGTAGTTTACAAATAATTACAAATGCATTAAAGATTCTGCAAACAAGGTGACCTATTTGCATAGCGCAAAAGTAGAAAAGTGTTTAAATTCTCCCCAAATTTTGGGACCCACAAGAACTCGCCCACTGAGAAATTTGCCCTAGCCTCCGAGGAATTCTGCTTGGGAATATTCGACCTTATTTTAGAGAAATGACCAAAGACAAGGCAAAATGTCGTTCACTAAAATATTGCTTCAAAGTGAGGGGCACCTAAATATGGCATTCAGTTCTAATTATATGAAAATTTGCCGCTCAGCTTTTTGGTCAATGACTGTCTTGTTTGTCATTCTTCTAATGTTTCTCTCCTCGTTCTGGCCAACAATCTTAAGGGTACATTGTTGGATATTACAAACAGATCTGTATAGAACACTGTGCGATATGCCCGCGCTACTCTCAGCGCCATATCCCTCTGCAGTTTGTCTAATTTGTTTTTAGTACAATTAAATTTTGTAGTCCTGCCCCATAGTTCACTCCTATACAGTACCACGTTGCATGAACTAATTACACTTCTATGCACGTTGTTAACGACCGATGCCAGAACCCTTTCTTTTGCTCTCCCGGGGGCCACCGCAAACTCCAGAATAACTTTTGTAGATTCGTTGATTTTTCTGCATTTTCTATTGCTTTTTTGGCATTTGGCACGATTCCTTTTTTGGTATTGGGGCTTTTCCATATTTCCATAGGGTATGTCCCAGTACTTTGTATGTTATCGAATACCTCTCGGAATACCTTAGCCGCCTCCTGACCCACTAGAGCCACTAATTTAGCCGGGAAACCATCTCGACCCGACGCTTTTCGTTTTGGCATTTTTTCTGCCACCTGGATAATTTCTTGGTTCTATGTCTTCTCTTATTTCTCTTCCGTACACACGCAAGTTTCTCAATTATCTCTTCACCGGCCACTCTCTCCCTACGACCAAGCTTCCCTGCTACTATCATTCACCCAAAGCCCCAAATTGTAAACCAATCACGTTCATTTATAACTCGAAATTTTAAAATTTGGACTTTCTAACTCGAGGAACTTATACCATGAACTCCCAACATTTTTAGTAATACCGGTTAAAAAATTTACTGTGACGTTTTTGTGATTTCGTTTCGTATCAACATTTTTATCTCTATGATAGTGCAAAACAATTATCTATTGATCATTGTAATTCTCATTTCGCCATTTAAAATAACATTATTCGAGATGGAATTAAATGACACCGTGTGCTTCCTTTCTCTGTTTGTTCCTATAAAGCACCGTACTATATCTCACTATAACCTGATGAGTGGGCCACGTAAAATTATCTAAGATAATAATAAATTTTGTTAATAATTTTGATTTTCATATTTAAAATTTTCAAGACAGAAAGAATTATCAAGTAGGAATTATTTTTAACCACAAGATAATGAATGAAAATGAATACCTTTTATTTCTTAGATAATTTTTTTTCGTCTACTTAAAATTATCTTAATGATAAAGTTTGAACAAACTGTTTAATAAGTGTAAGTTGAACAATTAAAATTGTCAATTTTCAATTATTTGTTGTTAATTTCAGATATCAACAACATAATATTATGTCTTACGCCATTTATTTATACCGTACCTCGATATACTTACTTAGATATATTATAGGAACGAAGAGAGAAAGAAAGAAAGCGCCCATTAATTTTATCTATGAGAATTTTAAATAGCCGAAATAGTCATATAAACTTGTAGCGGGTAATTTTAAATGGTGGAGTGGAATTGTCAAGATAAAATGAATTGCATAATTTTTTCATTAGGATAATTGAAATTTTCAGAAAATTTTACTTTATCAATTGTACTTGTATCATTGTGGAGTGAGTAGTTTTGTATTCTGCAACAGGTACGGTTCCGGTAGGCGAGGGAAGTTGGAAAGCAGGATCACTCAAACCTCATTCTGCTAGTGCTGCTAGCATCCTGCCTCGCCCTGCCTCATCCTGCTTCAAATTTCAGGCCAGCAGCACTATCCGTTCAAGACATACGAATTTTTGAAATTTTGTTGCTAACTTCCCTCTCAGCAACACTTTGGAAGCAGGATCCCTCAAACATTATTCTGCTTGTGCTGCTTTGTGTCCTCTGGAATAATCCGAAAATTATTTCTCCGTGAGATTGTACTGTCAGTTTAAAATATGGCGCAGGAATATGTAGGTATATAAACCACAAGTGGATAAGACTTAAACGATCTCGTTTACAATATGTTATTAAGAAAAAAGGTGGAAACAAAACACTTCTTTTCGGTCATCAAAATCATATATCTCCAAAGAATGGTCCCGATCCGATGGACTAAAAGGCTTTTTTGTCTTCAAAATTTTACACAATTTGTTATACTCTTCCGAATTACTTCAAGAAATTAAGCTTAAGGTACCATTTGTTAAGCTAAGGCAAAATAATACTATTTTTGCAGTTAACAACACAACTTCCCCACTTATTAAGATCTTGATCACTTTAAATAAGTTGTCCTTAGTTAATGATATCGACTTTTTTCACGATCCCCTAAATTCAATAATAAATAAAATTAGATCTTAAGTCCTAATATTTGTTCAGTGCCCCAGTGCCATGTAATTGGAATTTTTATTCTGTATGGTTTCTGGTTAAATAAATAAATAAATAAATAAAATGATACTGAGCAACATATGAGTAATTTGGTGCACTTCAAAGGTGTTTTTGAGAAGGCAAAATTTCAAAAATTCATATCTCTTGAATTGATGGTGCATTTTGGGAATAATTAGCTGCGGAATAACATTCCAGGAGCACATTTTTCAGTTGCAAATACTCCCAGCGAGTCTTTTGTGGCGAATTCACCTAGGTGAGTTTTCCGGGGCGAAAGCACCGAAACGCTGCAGGTCTAGGGCACCCCACCCACACCGTTTTGTAGTAGAAGGGCAACTAAAGTTATTAGCAATTATGGGCAATGATTTTGACTCTACGAAGATCTTGAAAAAGTTTGCTCAAAGAAAATGAACAAGAAGTGTTTTCGTGGAAACCTTCTTTTATAGAAATAATGATTTGTTACATTGCATTGTAATTTATTAGACTCTATGTTCAGGATATTCAGACCCGCGCTGAATCTTTCATACCTAAAATTTCGTTGAGTTTCGGGCCTGTCCCCCGAAAGTGGCGTAGGCTTCACGTGTGCTCCTGCTTTTTGACCGATACGTTCTGTAAGCGTGAATTTCGTATTTTTCTTCACGAAACACCCTCCTTATATCGATAATGGTATAGAAGATTAACTAATGGAGCTGCACTTTGGAAGCTTCCGTCGGATATTCTTTTCTTCTACCAATTGACCGAGGAATCGCTGCTCTCAGGAGGAATTTTTTTCGAACGGTTACCTGCAATCAAGGTAAATGTTGATTATCATGACAATTTATGAGTAATGAGTTTGATCAAGGTTTGAAATTTTCCAGAAGTAAAACGCTTTACTTTAAATTGATGTCTTTCTGTTCTCGCAACATTAATTATATTTTGTTTCCATTTTATAATTATCATGGACTAATTTTCTTTTATTCAAAATTTATCTAACACACGAATTCTGAAAACCTGCGCCAACGTTGCGGACAGGGGAGATATAAAATTGGTGTTTCTCAATGCACAAGTTTTTATAAGTGGTAATTTTCTATGTTTTTGTTAAGTGGCTTGTGCTGGTAGGTATACCATCTAACGCTGATAAACATGATCCCTGCAATTGCAGAAATCCAGAATCCAGGTAAATGAATTTGCATTTGTGTGTTACTGCTGTTTGAGCGAAATTCTAAATACAGTCTATTTTATCGTTTTCATTGCTGTTACGTGAATACTTTCCAATACGAGTGTTAACTATCAGTTCGCCCTCGTTACGAACTCGCAATATGGTCAAATCCTTTTAATGTTTCTTTAGAATATGCACCTCAAATATTGGACTTTAGACAAAATTTCCTTTGTATGAAACGATAACGCCAAAACGTAACAGTTCAGCTATTCGTCTTCAATTGAATACGATTATCTCTTGGTTATTTAGATAACTAATTACGCAAATTGGCACAAATAATTCCTTTACGCTTAAATTCAAATGTCGACGCAAAATCTTCGTGTTAATAAATTTTGCCCACATAAATCCCTTTTGTTTCCGGTGGTTCTCATTCGTTTTTAATATAAGATTTTCGCTACGCTTTGGTAAAATCGCAACGCAATTCTTTGCAGCACTCTTTTAAACCTTTGTACCAAATCCTTTTACAAAACTTTCAGACTTTTCCCTTCCTTTTTGAGGACCACACATTTTTTTATATGACGTCTAATAATTAAGTCCACCACCTTTTCTCAAGAAGGAATTTTATTGTAGGCCTCCCCGACAGGAAATTTAATGGCTTTGGCACAGGTTTTAACTTTCGTTGATTTGCGTCTTTTTCAATGGATACGATACACTCTTAGCTGCACACTTTTTCTGTAACCCTACCAAGATAAGATTACCTCTATCTACGAGAGGAGCCTAAGACTTCCTAATGTTATTAAAAAACAAAGCTCTATTGAATTGAAAAACATTCGGTCTATTCCGTATATCTTCCGTCGCACGTCATTAACTGAACAAAACGACGTACCAACGTAGACTTACTTTGAACATGTGACTGTATCGTCCATTCATGAGAAAGTTCACGCAAAACAACTTTTTCAAGGAAGTAAAACTTCCTTGCATAGGTTATTAAAAGAAATTCGATTTAAATGGCAAAAGGATAATCCACGCAGTGGACTGATGGAGTTACCAGGCATTACAAGAAAAAGAATTCATTTTTTAAAACAATATAAGGCAATAAAAGAAAGTGCTTCTCATCAATTGGTTTTCGTGGACGAAACATGGATTTTCCAGAACGGTACTACTGGTGGTTCTTGCCAACATGAAATTGTGGCAATGAACGGAAATACGCCGATGAAAACTAAATTTATATAGATATCGATCAACGCCACTTGCTTCAGGAAAAACACCTTCAGCATTATGCCTAGGAGGAAACATTCGTACAAAATTTGACACGTTAAAATCTCTAAAAAGAAAAATTAGGAAACATAGGACCAAGAAAAGAAAAAGAAAATAACAAAAACACATGGCGATTTGGAAAAGTTATCAAAAGATTTGGAAATCTCCATTATTTAATTAAATTTTAAAAAATCAGATTTAAGCGAGGAAAATTTACAAGATGACAAACATGTTAAATTTAACGACAATATTGAAATCTTTCAAGTGAAATTCGTATTGAACTTCAAGTTGAAAATACATTGGATAAGGAAATGGAAACTAGAATACCAGACAAGCAAGCAATAGAACGCCAAAATCAAAAGCAATCAAGACAAAGGCGACCACAAGGTAGACTGCAAGATTATTTGTGTTATTAGTTCAATTTTTAAAATAGTGCGGGAGAATTTTTATGACTTTCTAATGTAAATAATATCAAGTTGTTAGATGGAGAAAAACATCAGTTCATTAGTTACATGTCCATGAATGAAATCATTTTATTTCTTCTATTAATAATTGTATATTAACGCCTTTCTAACACCACTCAAGGAATTCAAAAAGAACAGAAGATAAAACGTAGACATATAGGCAAACGTTTATTAAATGGGCAAAAGACAGCTTTAGGAACCAAATTTATAATAAATGCACGGAAAACTCAATAACCTTTTTTTTTTGAAATTATATACCTATATACACCATACCATAAAGATCGACACGTCCTTTTTAATGGAAAATGTTGGCCACAAGTGATACTTACGGTTTCGGGTTTTGTTCTATTTGAGGATCAATTTCGTGTTTAATTTTAGTGAAAGCTGCTACAATTAGAAGAACGCTCCGTAGAAAAATTGTGGCCAACTTTGTGCAAATGGATAAGTTAAATGAAGCGATAATTAATTATAGTTAGATTTTGATAATGAGACGTATAAAAATTAATTATTGGTAGTTGGAGGAATCTAATTTCAATTATAACATTTATAATTTATGTAGTCGAATATTAATACAAGTTCGGTAATCAGGATTTAATAATTATAAAGGTTGTAAATTGAAATAGCTATGTGTATAAATTTCAATTTTAGTCTTTGGTTTACATAAATTTAAGTTTTGAAGAGATTTATTAGGGTATTACGGTAGCATAATAAAACGATTTCAGCTGCAAAGCAAACTCGATCAATGGTCGAAGTTGTAGCGCAGAAGAGAGGAAGTAATTAAATAGAAAATTTGAAAACAAGAATTTAAACCTTCGAAGCTGAGTTGCCAATTTGTTTTCTACCGATTAAATTCATTATAGAAATTGTTTATCGTCAAAGAGAAATGGAGTAGACATTCTAATCGCCACGGTTATTTAATGAAAGACGAACGTCGGTTTTAAATTTATTTTCGTAGAGTTTTATTGCGAAAAGCTTGCGTCGCCAAATTAATTGAGACGGGCATATAAGTGCGTCCTTGCCCAACTTAAGGGATGGTCGTAAAAAGGAATTAATAGGTAGACGCCGATATTTACTCTGGCATTTTCTATAGATGCTTCGTAGTGGACGATTAGGACACGTCATCTTTTCTGAAATCAAGTGCTTTTTCAAAAGATATTTTCTACACATTCGTTAACCCTTTCCTTCCCTTCGTATTAACCTTCTCTACCTTTTCGTGCCTGATGCCTGGTCTTCTACATCGGCTTTTCCCATTTTTGACATCAGTGGATAAAAACAAGAAAAGGGCATCTTTAAATAACGCAAATGTTGAGGATGAAGAGGACATTGCTTCAGCATTTGTCTCTTTAAATCGACAGCAGAAGTCGAACCCAGGGTTTTTTATAGTTCATTTTGATTCCCTCCGAGTTTAGCTTCAAAATCCAAAGAATATGACGTGCAAGGGTCTTATCTATTTTGTCGCCAAACCTGCTTGGCTCTAATTAAATACTCCTGTCGAGAAAAACCGTAGTTCTTTTATAAAAAGTATTTCAGACGCACGAAAATAATAGCACCCTTATTACTGATATACCTAACGCAAAGCATCTTGAGTTCTGTAGATGGAGATCTAGGGTATTTTGTGAATCGTAATGAAAAAAAAATAAATAAAGGAAAACGAAAAAGGAACGATATTTTTAACATCATATTAACGGAGTACAGTTATGGTGAACATACAATTTTCACAAATCTCAATTTCCCTTTATAGCTATCAAAAGAATTTAGATGTAATTATTAAGCTCTTGGTTTAAGCTCGTAATTCAAGCCGGAGACGCTTTTCAGGGCTTTCAGGGAATTCTTGCTACAGCTTTGATGTGAGTAAATTTAATGTACCCACTACATAAGCATAAGTACATATATAAATGTTGCAATTAAATATGTACTCTACTTAAGATTACATTGAAATATATGCCGTCTAGAAGGAATTTATCGTTTTATTCTTTTCCTTTGTGAATGCATTTTTAACTTTTCTTATTTCGATATTTATATTAAAATCCGGGAAAACTTACTTTTCAAACCAAAAAAGTTTTATAGGAAAAATTCTTATTCCCTAGAAAGCTACCCTCCACACTCTACAGTGTAAATTACATTAAATGTAAATTGAATAGCAAACTGTAAGAAATAAAATGCTCTTTCTAATTTGGGCAAAGGCATTATAGTATAAGATCTCACATCCCACTCTCGCGCGCGCTACTTAAAATTGCGGCAAACGTCTGTTCCGTGTGAAAGAGAAGGACGCAGCTTAACAGCTGGTCATGGTGAACGCATTGATGTAAGAGAGTGTGCATGCGCGCTCTCCATGTGAGAGAACAGACAGAAATATTAATTAGATTAATTTTAATTAAGGGCAGTCTTGACTTAATTTTTTTTTAGACAACCCATTTGCAATGTGTTTGTTTGCATAGTAAAATTGCAATCATGTATTTCACTCGATAAACATATGAACGAAGGTTCACCTTACCTGGGATCTTGTACTGTTATCAATGCTTCAAAGATTAGGGAAAAAGTTGGGACTTTCGACTAAAGCTATGAAAATTGACACATATGCTCTTTGATCGTTCCTTTTAAAGTTCCAAGGTGGCGTCACACTAATACCGGTCGCTGTGGCGCAGTCACGAACTTATAAATTAAGATGGACTGCTAATGCTGAATTGACAAATGACACCTACATGGGGGCAGCCATGATGTGCACTCACTTCGCGGGAAATTCAAATCAACTAATAAACAAGCATTAACCTCGGGTTTTCTAAATAAATTACTGTGACACATGCCATTTTCCAAGGCTGCAATAGTCTCAAAACTTGAGCACTAGCAAAATTCCCCTAGAAATTAGACTAACTACGTCTTCAACTAATCATATCGGGTGCCTACATTAACACAACTCGATCGGGTTCATCCCTTCAGCTGTCAGAAAACGCGCACCTCGCTTTTTCTCCTTGGACCCTGCACCCATTTCATCAACTTCCAGAATTTAAACTAAATTATAAATAAAATAAATAAATGTGAGATGTACTATAGAGTTGGTATTTGAACTTTGCGACTCTAAAATAGTGTGAAGACAATTCAAACCTTCCAAGGCGTAGAAGTGACATCAAATAAAATATTAACACCAAATAAATATTAATATTCCGATAGGAACAATATATTTTAATCGTAGCAACCCACAGAAGGAACCAATTGATGACGTTTGGATAAAAATGAAACCGAAAGTCTCTGATATCATTTGCAAGTGGTTTCAAGTACCTTTTTTTGTGCTTTGAAGGTATATCCTTCTTTTATTACGAGACAAGAAACAATCGATAGAAGAAATGTATCAGTTCACGTGTCCAACTTTTGTTTATTACTGTAAATAGTGCCTTTTCATTACTATACGTGAAAAAAAGCTGTGGGCTATCCTGTAAGCGTGTATTTAATCTTACTGATAGTCCAAAGTGTCATCATTTGACTACCCGTATCTCGGTCCCCTGGTAGCAAATTTAAAGAACGTAAAATTCATATGGCAGGTATCATGCGTTAATGGTGCTATAAATATGTAGATCTAAAGGATAAGATCGCGTACACGGTGTATTGTGTATATAAACCTGCAGTGAACAATAAAGAAGAAACTTATGATTTAAACTCGCTTTTTTAAAGGGCACTTTTCGTTTTAACGTTATATTTTGTAGCGAGCTGTGATTGGCGTTTGCAATTTAGACACTTAGTAAATGAGAGAAGGCATGCTATTCGATCTAACTTAAAATAGAGCCTGATTTAATAATCAGGAAATAGGGGTTTTTATCGGCTGCTTCTCAATTATTGTTCGAAATTTTCATTTCTGCTTCCTTAAGGTGGTGGTCTGCACTGCTCTCTTTGAATATTTGAGAAATTCGAACAGCCTTGGGGATTGTTGTTTCGATAAGGGCTCGTATGTGCCCTTCGCTATCCCCATCGGGTGGTTATGAGTGGGTCTGTTTACCAAGTCTTGACAGTGCGTCCGCGATGTTCTGTTTACTACTATAGTCTTGTAGACTACTTTGTATTTAACAGCCTCAATCCTCGCGGTCGGATTCGAGCAAGTAGTCCATTTTAGGCTTCTATTTTCTGATTTTATGTAAATGTTTTTCCTTTATTCCTAAATAGACCATACTTGAAAAAAATCAGGTGAATATAGCACAAGTTGAAGCTTGGTGGTTGAAATCGATCGCAAAGGGAATAAGTGAATAAATCCCTTAAAATATACGAAAATCGTATACTTTTGAGTGCAAATTTCAATCCTTCATCGGCCTACAAATGTCTTAATTCAAACCGCTTTAAAAAAATAAGTGGGCCAATTTAGATGCCGGAATTTTAAGATAGCCATTATCAAGAGTGCTTGTCTAAAATATCCTTTAATTGTTCCTTTTAATTAAAGGCAAAGTGTTTCATTTGCAATTTAGTGCCCTGCGATTACAATGAATGTTTATGAAAAGTTTTAAGAATAAATGAAGTTAATCTTTCTATGCCAAAATTTATGAGAATTGTCTACGTTACTTACGCATTTTGCTGACAAAAGGGCATTGTCTTAAAGTTTATATCCTTTCCGTCTTGTCTGAGAAGACAATAGGAGCCGTTCTTAATTGCATATTATACATTAAATATGCCACTTTAACGCTACAACAAAATACAAAAGAACAGAAAGCCATAATTTAATGCCGAAGTTAATTTATTTTTTATGACAACCTTTACTGAAATTTAATTGGAGATCTATAGACCTACAGTGAATTATTAATTACATTTAATTTACAATCATAGAACGAGCCGCCCCTAATTTATGTTTATCGACGTATAAATTTCGACGTGGTCCATTTAATTGATACATTTAAGTTTCACGTTTTCAAATTGAATAATTTGGTAAAGCTTTTTTATTTTTAAACGAGACATTATAACTTTTTTTATTCTCGAATTATTCCCAACAAGTAATAAGTAAACTTCATTTAAGTTGAGCTTGTTTTTTATTCCATTTTGAGCTGTATTTTCATTTTAAAAACATTTCTCATGAATAAGCAAAACCACCATGTCCCTCATCTCCCCTTTTCAACCCCTACTCTTGTGTAAACTCTGTTCTGGTGAAATTACACTTTTAGAGGTACTGTCCTTTTACAACGAGCATGATTTTATCTTTATTACACTATTTGCGAATCCATATTTCGGGTGTATAATTTCATATTAGTCCGCATAGAAATTTATTCTTCCATTAAATTAACTAATCCGATTCTTTTAGCTATAATTCGTCGGGTAGATTATAGCGAAAACCGCTTCGTTCGTATTTCACAGGGTGAAATTTAATAAAAATTACCTATCTATTTTATGAATTCGTTACCTTTACAACGAATCGTGCGTGATTGGTGTCAATTGTACGAATGCGGAACAAGCAATTGGAATAGTCTTTCAGGAACTCGCATATTTCAATTAATAAACACATTACGGCAAACAAATAGTAATGTCCCACAATTTAACCAAACATTCTCTGTTAACTAAACACAAATAAATGCAAGACAATAGAATTTGCGAAGTCGAAATTAACCACAATTTTAATTCCCCACGTCGTCGCGACGCCTCTCCTCCTCTTACGTTAAGTAATTATATGGCGAAGCGTAACAATGTTCGCATTTAGTTTAGCGATATACAAGCGCCTAGAAAGAGACTCGTCTCTCTTGGAGATGATATCGGAGAAGAAACAGTCCGAGATTGGTTGCATTAATTAACTTAACTATACTGCGATTGATATATGCTTCTAATGTAATTACGCATTTCGTGTTATACCTAATTAGTAGAAAAAGCGACGGCAATGATTCATTCAGACGTTTACAAAATGGATTGCCGTTGCATTAACGAGAACAAGAACGGCTTTGCAAGAATTTATAAATATGCGATCGCTATCTACTGATCGTATAATTTTATGTTACAAAATTTGGCAGTAGCCGCGTAATGCATAAAGTACAACTTGAGATGTATCGCAAGGATCTGTTATAGTGCAACTTTTATTTTAGCAACTCTAAACAGATGATAAAAGTACATCTTCGAATTACCAAACGCAGGTACCCTACATGAGTTTTAGAAGAATAATGGTTAAAATATCCCTTTATCGTCTTATAGGTATCATAAAAAACTATCACTACGTTCAAAATATGCACACTATTTCAGGAAAGAACCATCCACTTTTAGATATTTCCGAAATAATCGACGCGCAGTCAATACTCCATGCCTTTTCTCAACCCACGTTTCGCGTGTTGTTTTTTTTGATTTCATAAAGCAAAAACGTTACCGTAGCAAAGCAAACCTCCATTTGCTCCATTTCCTACGTTTTTTTCTTTTATGTGGGATGTTGCACCCTGTTGTAGGTACCAGCAAATAGGCGAGGTCCCATAAAATTGTATACCTTTAGGAATGATTTTCATACCGGTATTTTGATTTCCATGGATTTGATAAAAAACTGGGTGCATTACTTTTATTGGTTATTTTGTGGACTCCTTTAAAAAAAATTTAGTGTGGCTAGCACAGATATAGTACCCGCACAGTACCCACACGTATTATATAACGTACTGGCAAATAAACCTGGGCTATTATACGTAATTAGGAAAGCGCAAATTGTGAGTTTTAATGATTTGAGCAATCACGATTTTGACTAAATGTATTTTAGTTCTGTCTATAGAACTTATGTATACCAAATTTGGTTTGATTCGACGCTCAGTCATAATATGGAAAACGTCAAGAATTGACTGTTTCTTCTTACTTTGACACACATAAGGTACTTGACCCACACAAAAGGGTGTAAAGTCAACGCCTTGGAAAAGATTCACATATGAAGTGAAGAAGTCAGCATGCAGTCTTTGTGAAATTGTGGATCAATTAATATTTAAAGCTTATCTTCTCTAATAGCGCATAATTGTATATGTCTTTGGTGCATAATTACTGCCTTCCTTCATAGGCAAAAAAAAAATCATTTGTGAAAGAAGAGCGGACAGTTTCATTCGGAGATCCCTATACAACTCCTGTATAAAAAAAAATGTATTTATAAGAAAATCCAGGTTATTAATTGGTAAAATGAAATTCATCACATCACACTAGCTTCACACACATTTTTTAACATAAAATTATTTTTAAATATACTTTCTCCATTACTACTCATCACATCTGTTCACATTCTACACCATGACACTCCGAATATGCTTCTGTTTCCTTCATAGAGACAGCTTTTCATACAGAATTTTCAACAATTTGCTTCATACGCCATCTCTTATTTCATTCTCTTCCTTTCGTCTTCTCAGTTGCGATTCGTACAAACCCATTATTCCATTAATCTCAATGAATATTTTCAAGTCACTAAATCACTAATATTGAATCCAGCAAGCCTAGTTGGCGTAGTTGTTGGTTGGAATTAAGAACAAAGTGCTTTCACGATTTTCCTTTATTCTAGAACCTTACACCTTTTCTTACACTAAGTGGACTGTATATGCAACTGCGCTTACTGAACTAAACTGAAGCCTAGAAAGCATGAATATATAAAGTAAGGTGGTTAGGGAGTTTTTCCTAATGGACGGAAATTGCCGCTCGTTAATCTTGGCGCTCACTTCTAATCCAACCGTATCGAATTATGGGTTTGCTCCCTAACATTCTCCCCCCTTTGAGGACGAGTCCTCAACAAAACCGCGCAATTGCAGAGGCAGTGGACTTAATTTCGTCACCGGTCTCGTAAACTCGCCATTAACTGTTTTTCATTTTGACTACCCGGACCACAAGGTTATCGCGGCCAGGCATCACCTCTAAAATTCTGGCTAAACACCACTCAAGAGGGGGTAAGTGATCCTCCCTCACTAACACTAAATCTCCAACTAGTAAATTTGACTCCGAAGTTTTCCATTTTGGTCGATTTTGGAGCAATTCTGCCAAATATTGAGACGATTAAGCGTCTCTTTCCGGAAATGAAGATAGTGGTTGGCCTATTAGGAAATGCCCTGACGTTAAACAAGTCAAATCGGAGATTGAATCTGACATGGGCTGTAGCGGCTTTGAATTCAGAATTGCTTCTATTTGGGTCAGTACAGTACATAAAACTTCAAATGATAACACTGAATTTCCAATTACCCTCTTTAGGTGGAATTTGGTACTTATTATGCCAGCTTCCCACAATCCACCCCAGTGGGGGCTACTTGGTGGTATACACTTCCATTGAATTTCACTAGTGGATACGAAATCCTGAATTTTGCAAGCGTGTTCTTTAAAGAACTTATAGAACTCATGCAAGGCATTATTTGCCCCTTTGAAATTTGTCGCATTGTCACTACTGATAGAAATCGGATTTCCCCGCCGAGAAACAAAACGTTTTAGTGCTAGTATAAAATTATCAGTATCAGTAATGTCAAACAAATCCGGTTGAACTGGATTTTCCTTTAACAAAATGTCAGCCAGACTTAACTCGGAAGTAGTTTTCATAGATCCATCGAATACTACCCGATATTTTATAGTTGACTTATCCTCTCGAATTACGCAATGATGCGGAAAGTATCTACGTTTTTCAAAAAGCCTAGCATCATTAGTAATATCCTTTGCATGACCTAGTTCCAAATATTCTTCAATAAAAGCCGTATATTCCTTTTTTTAAATGTGGATCCCTCTGAAACCGTTTCTCTAACGACGTGTAGCCATAGAAAGAGATTCACCCAACGAAGAAGCCCTATAATCCTTCCGAATAGGTAACCTAACTTCAAATTTACCTGAATCTAACCTTTTGGTGGTTTTGGAATAAATTTCTTCACACGTCTTATTCTCAGGGGACGTGTGTATTTTACCTGAGATCTCCTCTAATCTGCAAAATTGTGGGATCAATAAATCTAAGTCTGGACCTTGCGAAAATAAAGAGACCATCACGTTTGACCATATGCTTGTTCTACTAGGACTACTCCCCCCTATAACCCAACCAAACAAGGTATTTTGGAGAATCGGAAACCCGTCACCTAATCTTAGGATCCCGTCAATAAGCATATTGAAGTAAATATCCGCTCCCAACAGTATGTCTATTTTCCGTGGAAGACCGAATTTTGCATCGGCCAATTCCAAACCGCTACTGTAGGTATGTTTAACGAACCGATATCAACGAAAGCCTGAGGTAATGGACCAGTAATTTCTCTCGGCATAATAGCACACACTGTGGCAACTCTTTCCATGGGATAACATTGGTACTCAATTTCAACCCTTACAACACTAGTGATCTTAACATCCCTTTTCCCAAAACCAGTAATGTGAATGTTTGGCAAATTCTTTGGCAACCCTAATTTTTCTGCCATATGAAACGTAATAACTGAACACATAGAGGCCGAATCCAAAAGTGCTCTAGCCTGTACCCTGGAACCATCATGGCAAACCAAATGACCATGGCTGTTGGTAATAATAATAATAATAATAAATAATGAAGCAAACCACATTATCACGACCCATTAGTATTCAACCCAAACGCAAAAGCCTAAACAGCACTTTAGACTCACAACATGACACACAACATACTGTAATATCTCCACCCTTAACTCAACCAACCACACAAACACAACTTCCTGAACAAACAAACGCAATAAATACAAGTAACGCAACATGCACTACAAAGACGCCCTCACTCAATAAAGTTACACGGCCTAGCACAGCTAAAAAACACAATACTCTTTCTTCTCAGAAACACACCACGTTATCACAACCCACTCGTATTCAATCCAAACGCAAAAACCTTAACATCACTACAGGCTCACAAAATACTGTAACGTCTCCACCAATAACCCAAGCAAACACACAAATACAACCTCAAGAACAAAGAAACACAATAAATACAAGTAACGCAACATGCACTACAAAGACAGGTCCACCCAATAAAGTTACACGCGCTAGCACAGTTAAAAAACACAATACTTCTACTTCTCAGAAGCAACCCACTCGTATTCAACCGAAACGCAAAAACCTTAACAGCACTACAGGCTCACAACATACTGGAATATCTCCACCAAACACCCAAGCAACCTCACAAATACAACCTCAAAAACAAAGAACCACGATAAATACAAGTAACACAACATGCACCACAAAGACAGGTCCACCCAATAAAGTTACACGCCCTAGCACAGTTAAAAAACACAATACTTCTACTTCTCAGAAACAACCCACTCGTATTCAACCGAAGCGCAAAAATCTAAACAGCACTACTAGCTCACAAAATACTGTAATATCTCCACCAAAAACCCAAGCAACCTCACAAATACAACCTCAAGAACAAAGAAACACCATAAATACAAGTAACGCAACATGCACTACAAAGACAGGTCCACCCAATAAAGTTACACGCGCTAGCACAGTTAAAAAACACATAACTCCTTCTTCACCGAAGCACACCACTTTATCACAACCCACTTGTATTCAACCCAAACGCAAAAACCTATACAGCACTACTATCTCACAAAATACTGTAATATCTCCATCAATAACCCAAGCAACCTCACAAATACAACCTCAAGAACAAAGAAACACCATAAATACAAGTAACGCAACATGTACTACAAAGACAGGTCCATCCAATAAAGTTACACGCCCTAGCACACTTAAAAAACACAATACTTCTACTTCTCAGAAACAACCCACTCGTATACAACCGAAGCTCAAAAACCTTAACAGCATCACAGGCTCACAAAATACTGCAATATCTCCACCAAAAACCCAAGCAACCTCACAAATACGACCTCAGGAACAAAGAAACACCATAAATACAATTAAAAAACACAAAACTCCTTCTTCACAGAAACACACCACGTTATCACAACCCACTCGTATTCAACCCAAACGCAAAGCCAAAGAAACACTTACACAATAAACTCCATTTAATAAAATTACAGGAATTATAATAATGATTTTTTTTTGTTTTGTTTTGTTTTCCTCTTTCCTGATAGCGTTGGCGTTGGTAAGTATGAATTACATACTATCCCTAGATGTCCAATAACCCTACATAACTTCACCAGACACAGACACAGACACTGATCGTTACTTGATTTTAATCCGTGCGATTAGTTAACCAGGCTAGACCTGAGTTCTCACAAGAAACACCGACCATAATAATAATAATAAATAAATAAAATAGAGCCAAAGAAACACTTACACAATAAACTCCAATTAATAAAATTACAGGAATTATTATGATTTTTTTTTGTCCTGATAGCGTTGGCTATTGTGCCCATCAATAGCTATGTTGGTAAGTATGAATTACATACTATCTCTAGATTTCCAATGTGAGTGTGTGAATTTTTATTTTATTTATTTATTTTTTTTTTTTTAGGACCCTACATAACTTCACCAGACACAGACACAGACACTAATCGTTACTTGATTTTAATCCGTGCGATTAGTTAACCAGGCTAGACCTGAGTTCTCACAAGATACACCGACCATAATAATAGCCTTTATTTCTCACACATCTTGTATATAAAATATACCATGAAGAGAACAATACAAGTAATACAACCTGAGTATCCCCTTGGATACTAAACATGGAACCATTTTTTCAGCTGTAGTAGATAACATTACCGTCGATGTAGACTGCTAAATCTCTACCATTCCCTTGTAACCTCGTTGTCTCTTTGCTGCCAATTAAACCTATTTAGACCTTGATTCACTCCATTACTTCCATCCCCTTTTCGTTATTTCTCCTCATCTAACGAGGAATGATGCCTTCCCTTGCAAATTCTACAGTCATCCGATTTATTTATGTTTATATCCTAGACAATTGTAACAAAGCCGATTCTTTGTTACGAAGTCTCTTTTATGAGCTAAATCAAATGTTTGAAATTTGGTGCACTTGTGGATAGCATGCTTGTCTAAATTGCAACAAATGCATTTGAATTTTGTATTGTCTGTTGCCCCTCTAATGATAAATAACTAGCCTTGAATGATTTTTGTTTGCACTCTGGTTTAGTTAATGATTCCAGAGCGGAACACCGTTTGTCCAAAGAATCCATATAAAACGCTCAAGCTTATAAGCTCGGTGTGTGTCAAAATCTAATTTTGATGCCATTATATACATCAAAATTAGGTCCCATGCCTCTACGGGAACCCCTAAAGCTGCAAGAGCATTGTAGTTTTGTTTAAGTCTTGTAATAAAATTCCTCAAAAATGGTGAATCACCCTTTAAAACCCTTTAAAAGTGCTTCCAGTAAGTTTTGAATGTGGCAGTTTATTGTAACTAATTCATTATCATACCTTTTCTTTAAAATCTCTAGCGCAACATCATAATTTGACTCGGTAGTTTTTAGGTCCTTGATCACTAATAGTGGTTCATCCCTTAAAACTGACTTAAGATATATGAACTTTTGAACCTTATTTAAGTGCTTATCACAATTAATGAGAGAGTCAAATAACTCTATAAAAGAGTTATGCTCTTCGTATTTGCCAGAAAAAGTTGGTATATTGATATTCGGAAGTTTGACCTTAGAAGAGGAACCTGCTGAAGGCCCTGAATTATCCCCGAAATTACTTGACTCCCCACCACCTTGCTGTTCTGAATTTAATCGTTTAGAAATTGTAGTTTTAAGTTTGCTATGTAAAGATGTATATTGTAATTCTACTTCAACCCTATCACTCTCTTGGCTACCATCTATTTCCTCTAATTGTCTAATTGATCCTGAATGTTCTCATATTTTTCGTACGCCTTACCTAACATAGTTTCCCTAATTACAAATTCATTACTGTCAATCAATAAATTGTCATCATTTGCCGTTACAAAATGTTCAATTCTAGTAATTTTCGCCTTAATTCTACCTTGCTTGTGGACCGTAGTATCCCTATCTGCCATTTTGGTAAACTTATTGAAAACGTATAAATAAATATTTCGTTAACAACCTTATTTTCCTACAAAATAGTCCTTTCTCAAGCGTGAAACACAATCAACCTATGTGCCTAAACAATCAAATGCATGCGTATACCTAGGTACTAATCTTAGCTTGGATTTAATATACAATATCAAAATTAACCTATTGCAAATCCTTATTGCCTTAATTAGTTTGAAAAAGTAGCAAGGTGCGTAAATAACTACAACTAATTTTATTAATGTTCGCTTGTGCTAAAAACCTTCCTTTTCTATAATTAACTATTGGGTGTAAATGCAATACAAACACTTCTTTGATCCCTTAAAGTACCGCCTATTAGTTATGTCACATCTGTTTTCAACAAAGTATCAGATTACTGCGGGAATTCGTGTCAACCAAACTTTTACTATGTATTTTAATAACCATATATAGTTTATCAATCCAACACTAACGCTAAAGTGTAAAACTAACCTTTTTAAATTACAATAGTGCACCCTTTGTAACATTTCCTTTCCTTAGTTTTCTGTTTAAGCCTTCCCTTGATATTAAGTTATGCTAACAAGTAAACTTGAATACCAATACGTAATACCTATAACGTATATGTAACAACAGAAAAAGATCTGACCTTGTGCTTCTCGAAGATCCTGAAGCTTCACCGTTGTTCAACCCTTCTTGTAAAATATCCTTGAAACGATCTCTTTACAGTGCGTATCCTTGATGCTGTCGTTGCATAAGATGCTCAAGCTGCCAACAATCCACAATCCTTGCCTTAGTGCAATCCCGCGAACTCACTCGTACGAATCCTTTCGCTCTCGTTCAATCCGCCTCGATGTTGTCGATCAATCCGTCCAATATTCAATTAATCCGGTTCGAAGACGACCAATGTTGAATCCAGCAAGCCTAGTTGGGGTAGTTGTTGGTTGGAAATAAGAACGAAGTTCTTTCACGATTTTCCTTTATTCTAGAACCTTACACTTTTTCTTACACTGAGTGGACTATATATACAATTGCGCTTATTGAATTAAACTTGAGCCTAGAAAACATGAATATATAAAGTAAGGTGGTTAGGGAGTCATTTTCCCAAATGGGCGGAAATTGCCGTTCGTTAATCTTGGCGCTCACTTCAAATCCTAGCGTATCGAATTATGGGTTTGCTCCCTAACAACTCAATCACTAAATAAATTCTGGATCCAGCTCACTCTCCAAAGAAAATATCGAGTCTTTCATAATAAAGGCCTCAAACGTTACCTGAACTTCTTCGAAGTGAAAGAAATTTACCAACATCTCCCAATCCTCACGAAGGGAAAACCACTTTTCCTTGTTCTAAGACTCAACCTCTGCCACCAGCGCAATTTCCATTGTCATTTAAATTTTAATTTAATAATCTACTCAAAATCAGGTGGATTCGTTTCCATGAAATCAAACGGTATCGCCGGATATTTTTGACTCATTATTTAAGACAAAATTTGCATCTTGTAAGAATTCAGCGTGAAGCGTCAATTTTAATCACCACTTTGCTAATCCCTTATAGAATATGTCAAGTAAACTACATTACTTTTCTGACATCATCGTATATCCTTAATTGCAACCTTACATGTAGCATTTCTCTAATAATAATCAAATTAGCATCGAACCTTGAACTCCAAAAATAAAAAGGTTTGATTGCTAAAAATTGTTCATCACACTTAGCTCTAAATGTGGTAAAATGAGGTAAATTACATTGTAATTGTAATAGCTTACGCTCACAGAACATTCTCATACAGCTGATTTGGTCTGAAATTAGTATCTCATGAACCGCTTTACACATTGAAATTAAATCAAAAGATTATTACTCACATACTTGACAATGGTATTCCTAGCCATTAAATCCTTTTTACACCACTTCGGTATTATTCTGTGGTTTATGTTTCTGCAAACAGTCCAGCAATCCATTTGATTCAATGAGCAAATTGATTCTGAACTTCCATTTTGAATAGTCCTTGCCGTAATTTTTGACATCATGAATATCCACGGACCTCTGCTACCATGATAAAGATTGCTGTTGCTTCAAGAAAGATCTAAATAGTCAGAAAAAGTTTCAAAAACCTTCCTTAGATTTTCAGTTAACAATCAATCAAAAGCTCAATTAAGTAATCCCCAAACTACTCGCTCTCCTATGTTTTTTTTTAACAAATTCAAAATGGTTATGGCACATTTCACATCAGAGGGTGTGACATTGTTCAGAGGAAGCACACGCTCAATAAAAAACATCCCTAGTATATTGCATCCAAAATATTATCTATTGTGTATGACTCGCAAGGAATTTTAATGACTTGGCAATCTATACATTACTATCGATTTTATATTCTTGTAGTGCTATAATTTTAGAGCTGAAAACGTAGCAGCAAAACCTCACGGGTATCGCAAAACTTCGAGCTGGATTATGTAACTAGTATTCACTCCAGTTGCAATTTTCTAACTCAAACATTCTCCAGTAGAAAATCAAGCTTTTCTTGGAGGGATAATGTGTAATTTATAAACGCGTTTAATAAGTGAAAAGCTCAAAAGTGCATTAAGATTCATTAATCTTACACGGTTTAGTTATTTCGGTAACAAAATTGACGCTTCTGTAATAAATGGATGGATTCAGCTAGTTTCCCTTGGACAAACCAGAAAACAATTTGTAGCGAACGTGCCAAACGTTATTGTACTCATTAGTCATAGAAAATGTAAGTATGATGCCAAAGAATACAGAATTATTTTGGCTAGCTCAGGAAGTTTCTCTTCTCGCGATTCCAATAGCCATTAATATTGGCGAATGTGTAAAATAGGAAACCATAAAGTATCCGGAATTTAGAACTGCTACACTAATAACGTGCTAAATGTAAATCCTCTTAGTTAAGTCGTAAATTCGATTTGACGCATAAGCTATAAATATGATTAGAGAAAATTGCGGCGGCTTTTTCCGAACTTTATAACAACATCGACATTGTGCAAATTAAGGACAGAAAAATACCATTAACTTGTTTAGTTTGCACTCGACGATCTGGCTTATCTGCCTCTTTTTTGTGTATATTTTGTAAAATAAAAAAAGCCGTCGTCATCTCGTATATTTGCAAAGTGAAAAACTTTCTCGTGTATTATTTTTGCGAGTGCTTAAAATGTAAAATGAAATATTCGAAAATCACACTTGTGTTTGCAGTTAATTTGATTTATAATAGAATTAATTAAATGAAGGAAACTTCTAAATAAATGAGACGTCCAAGTTTTTGTAGGGGAATCTTGAAAGTTTGAAAATAAGTTCGTCGGAATAAAAACGATTAATTACAAAATTTATTTTAAATTCATTTCAGTCATACTTAGTTAATAGATTTTCCTAATCAAATTACTCGAGCTTAATGAAATCCACTGAACAATACGACGTTAATTATAAACAAACAAACACTGCTAACTTAAATTAATTAAAGGGAACTTCCAGGATTCGAAGACCGGCCAAAACTCCACCTAGCATAACATTCTACATATACGGCATACAACACACAAAACTACAGAAACAATTACGTAATTAAATTTCTTCAAAAAGGTACAAAAACTTTTCCCTTTGCTATCGTCGGGTCGGGTTGCTTTAAATCAGAATATCTGTAAAATGACAAATTTGTATCTAACGTAAAGTCATTAAATGTTATTTCATGTGGTAGATCATAACCAACCATCTATTATTCAATTTCATTACGAGTTTAGATTCTAGCTAACCACGGAAAAGCTGTTTATGAACCTTTGGTGAACGTTATTTTTCATTTCACCCACCTCTCTGAAAGATTCAATCAATAAATTAACGTTCCTGTCTAATGCAACAATATTTGGTTGGATTCCGGGTAGTGTTTCACCAATGTCTTGTTTCTCTCTTTACTCTTCCTTGATCTTTTCAACAAACAATATTTACATAAGCCATAACTACCCCTTAAAATTTTTAAATAACACCCCACCCCTCATGTGTGCGGCAATGACTGCATCATTGGAAAGAAAAAAATCATAATTAGCAACTTGAATCGAATTCATTCTGAAATATACTCATCAACGCCGTACTTCGTATCCATTGACATTTTTTTGTCATCGACTTATTCCCACTCATTCAAGGATTTTCGAAATAAAAGATTAGTCGATAATACAAAAATTCGTTACTTATTGTTTTTAAGCATTTTTTTAAATGTCCATTTCTTCCATTTCTTTATTCTTCACTTTTCATTCCCACTGTTTTACATGTTTCTTGATATTTTACTTTTCGATATACGTACAGGGTGAATTTTTTTTCAATTCAATTTATGCATTGGGGAACCATAAGACATAGAGTTTCGGTTAAATGAGGAAATACTTTGTCCGTCCGTATATTTTGAAAAATGATCTTACGTGGTATTCTTTACTTTGTAAAATAATAGGAGGAGGTTTTACATGTGAACATTAGAAAAGTGTAATAGACTTTTTCCGTTTCGTGGATTTGTGTTTATTAATACGCTAACGATCCCAAGCGCGTGCCTGTATTATTAATGTAAGCGCCATAAACAAAGAACGTATCTTCAGTGTGGAATATTTTAGAAACGATCATGAAAAAATAATCTTTAGCCCAAAATTTAAAGAAGGAAGCCCTTCATAACAATGAGTGAAAGATATCCCCCTAATACTGACGTGTCTGAGCGATTTCTAACAATAATTTTCAGTCCTGATTATTAAGGGTAATCCAGATTGGACTTTATGATTTGTTTTTTGGATAAAACACAATATACAGTGTGAGTTTTTTTTTTATATTTAGTATGGGGATCTCGTAAACCGTAAGAAGTCGCTTAAAAGGGGAAAGAATTCCAGAATGTTATGTAGATTAATTTTCCCTTTCATAGATTCTTGTAGCTGTACAAAAAACAAAAAAAAATCAGTTTCAAAAATGCGCTGGCGTTCATTGATTTTTGAAGATATCAAAAAATAGTTTGAACATACCTTTAGTACTTTTTTTCTGGGCTTTGTGATGAAGCTAAAATAACTTGTGGGTTTCGAATAAATCACATCAACTTTCTTATTCTTTATTGGATTTTTACGTCACTCGATAGAGACAAAAATTACAAAACCAGTGATACTATACACTAAACACTTAAGTATTTCATTTGGGAATTTTTAACGGCAATAATTCCATGGCTTGCTTGAAATTATTTAACATTTTCCGTTATTGGTTAGTATAGTCACCATCAACACGGCCATGGAATTATTGCCTTAAAGAATATGTTCAAGGCAAACATTCAATATTGAGTACCAAATGAAATGCTAAGTGTTTAGTATCGCTGGTTTTGTAATTTTTTTTCCGATCGAGTGACGTAAAAATCCACTAGGGCATCCATAAGAAATAAGATAATTGATTGATTTATTCGAAACCCACAAGTCATAAAAATTTTATTTTAGCATCGAAAGCCGAGAAAAAATTACTAAGGGAATTTTTTCAAACTATTTTATGATATCTTTAAAGATAAATGAACGCCACCGCATTTTCGAAAATTACCTTTTTTGGTCTTTTGGCCATAACTTCGTTATTTGTAGAGCTACAAGAACCTCACATATTAAGCGACTTTGTATTTCTTACGGTTTACGAGATCCCCATACTAAAGTTCGGAAAAACTCACCCTGTGTTTGAAAAGTGCTAATTGTATTGCTAATAGTGTAAAGTATAGACTTGCTACTTATGTATGACATATGATGTCGTCCAAATGCCCTGCACGACTCCTCTGACATTTCTTTTAGCGAAGTTTTCCGTAACAAGTCCCAATAAATGCGATTCGAATTCAATTGCACGTCTTATATTCTCCTATAGTTCTGGAATCATAGCAGATTTTTCGACATAGGCCCTTCCCTTCAAATAGCCCTAGAGGAAAATGTCTAGTGGGGTTAGATCACAAGATCTCGCTGGCCAATTGATGTCGCCCCTCTGCGAGATAACATGTACAGGCTTGTGGTTTGAAGTAAAGCGGTTGTTTGAGCGCAGTGTGATATGTGACTCCATCTTGTTGAAACCGCATGTCATTTAAATTAAAATTATTGCTTTCATGAAAGAAAAAGCCAGCCCACAATGCATTTTATGCGTTTGTTTTTCTTCAATAGCATGTGGATTTTTACTACCCCAGATTCGACAAATTTTGACGACTCACATACCCATTCAAATGGAAATGGGCCTGATCGCTGCATATAATTTTCTTGCAAAAATCAGTATCCACTATTTACGCGTTGATGCACTGTATAAAAACACCACGATGAATTTGCCATGAGTTTAGATAGCAATTGTTTAAAGTGCAAACTTCCCCTAAAGCGCAATCTGGATCACCCGTTACTTCTGGTTCGGGTTCGGACCATACCCTGTATTACAAATGACAAGTGATTTCTTAGCATAATGGGTGCCCTTTTGAATAAAGGAAATATGTACATGTACAGTAGTCATCAAAATACCAAAAAATATACCGAAGATTATACTCGTAGTAGTCTGGTGGCACTTGAGTATATTTTCGAGGTGCCCACGGTACCATGGGCTTATTTTATGTTTTTTGGGTCGCTCAATCCGAATTCCGGGGCTACCGGGTCGAATTCCTGGTCAGTTTTCTTATATTAACAATTTTAGTTGCCAAATTGAGTTTCCCGTTTTTAATAATCATAAAAATAATCATAATAATAATAGTTTAATGTCCAACAGATTTACATCCAATTAGAGGACACAAAAATAGCTATTGTGCAGTATACTAAATTCGTTAGGTTTTCGGTCGAAAAACGAGAGGATAGCTTAAATTTGATCTCGAAACTCGATTCTACGCAAAAAAATACCCTCAAAACATGTGCAATTGTATATTTTTCGTTAAACGTTTTCCAACTAACTACTAAAATGGACAACGCGAAGCCATACGGCACGCAATGAAGCAGTCCACACTCTTTTCTGTTAATTTGTTTAAATAAAACACTATAACTGATAGCTCTTTTATACCTATCGATTGGGACTTTCTACTATTAGAAAAACTGATCAAGAGGTCGTGGCCAGTTGAAGAATTTATTCCTAAACTTACGAAAGAACGTTACGAGTTAATTTCTGCTGGATTAAGAAAACGAGCAAATTTTGAATTTTGCATTGGAACTGTGGACAATTACGGCGTTGTGTGCGGATGCGCCATCCTGTTAAAACCAACAGTTTCCAGCTTTTGCTTTTTTTAGTGCCCTACATCGTAATAAAAATGCTACTCAATACAGTATGGGCCTACTCTTTTTACGGTCATATGTAAAAAAATAAAGTTGATGATGATTTCTTCGAAACGAAATGTTGTATTGAAAATCTTTCAATGGTGTCTTGTAGAGCTCAAAACGTGTTTTTTTATCTTTTTGTATCTTGGACGCTTAATTGCAACATTTACAAGTTATTTTGTATATTCCCGATCTATCCCCGGGGTCTTTGAGAAATTACCTAACAATTTTTGCATATTAGCATTGAATAATATTATTATTCAATGATATTAGGTACCATCTGTGGTTGTAACAGTTTACAAATTTAATATGGAAAATATTTTAGATTAAATACCTCTAGCTAGTGCATGAAAGATAATTGAGCAATTTACATATTTCTTATCTAATTTGCTAGTACAATTCCATAACGTTTCTAAATTTCTTCTGTTCCTTCAGTACGTTCATAATTAATTCTTCAGAAAAACCATTGTTAACAGCAATTTCTTTAATGGTGCTTGTGTGGCTTCTTGGTGATTTTGTTCCTTTAACCTCCATCAAAGTTTTAATGTTTCCATTTTTACACAATCTTTGATACCAAATACTTATATCTCCAAACCATTCATTTAAAACTGTAAAAAAATTACAGTCAAACTGCTCACCAATCAATCAAATTTGGTGAAGAGGTTGTAGACTGTGATGATTAGAAGTTTACTCATACTTTCCCTGTGTTTTCCACTAACGAATGTCTGTTTTCACTAAATAGATGTAGAAATCCACAACTATTAATATTTAATAACAAAAAAACGATAAAAATTCTTGTTAGTTAGTCTGTTCTATTCTGTTTTTGTCACCTAATATATAAAGCAACCACTGTACTAGTAGTAAAAAATCGCGCAAACTAAAAAAAATAAACATCCTCCGCACGTACGAGAATAAGAATGAGAGCTGAGGAAATACTCAAAACTTCGAAATGGGTTATCCTTTTATATTCGATTTTGAACTTATCAAAGTTTCATCTCTCGAGAATTTATCGATACAAGATAGGACGAATTTTGATTTTACCAAATATAAATTGCCCGAGTGATGTACCAATGAAAACCGTTAAAATCTCTAAAGTTAAGGGAAGGAAGTAAAGTCAACAAACCAAACGTCGCCGGTTATATGCACGTGTAGTGTACGTGTAGATTGGAATCATCCTCAAACACTAATTTATATTTACTTAAGTATAAGGAAACACTTATTTATAATGTACGATATCACAGTTGTAAACAACTCCGGTCCTTTGCAGAGAAGTCTCGTAAACCACATACACTCTACGTTCACGTATCTATATATCTATCATGTAAGATGCACGTTTGATATTTCCATTTCTTTTAAACTTTTGCGTATTAGGTTCTCTTCAGATTAATACGTAAACGGGTACATGAATCGTACGAATGTAATATGCATCATAAAATTGTACACGCGTTACTTGAAAGCTTAGATGCTCTTGATCTACGTTTATTGCTGTCTTTCAAATCTATAACCGTTTTAGCGTTCAACATGTTAATATTATCGTATGTTATATTGCAAATTCATGTTACTGTGGCAATAGTTAAATAACTTAAGATGGGGTTTTGTGATGTAACAGTTTCGCCAACAGGAGAAATCGTAAATTTGAATTTACCGACAACTGGTGGTGTTTTATCGAATTAATCCGGCTCAGATACTTACAGCAGTTAGACCGAGAGATAAATGTATATTATACCATTGAATTTATAACTATCATACGTCTATTGGGCAGTCAAATCTTTTTTTATGTAATTTTTTCAAATTTTGACAACAAAAATCAAAAGTTTATCTCTCATGGTATCCTACTTAAAGGAACGAAAAGAACTGTTTGTTACCAACTACCGTCCTTCTTTCTGACCTCTTATCACAAGAAGGAGTTTGGGGGGGGGGGAAGCTGTTTTTTTTTTCAACCTGTCAACGTGAGGAATTAATTCCTACCAACCATAGGCCTACTCCTCGGCCCCTTATGGTGATAGGATATAATTCCTCATATCTCAACAGATTGTAGGAGCAGGGTACTCACACAGGACTATATCCATTGGTGATTTCAAAACTTTAAGAGTGAATATCTCAAAAACCGTTTGTTGGAGGAAAGTATTCTCAAAGGTAACATGAATCGTGTGGACGAGTCATATCTATTGGCGAAGTCGAAGCAAATATTTTGAAAACGAAGTGTCAGTCATACTAGACGAGACGATGTAAAAACTTAATTGTGAATATCTCGAAAATGTTAGAGGAAGGTATAAAGGGAAAATGCAATATTTCGGGAAATTTTTCTAAGGGCTGGATTCTGCCTGCATGCCTTTAAATGTGTAAAGAGCCTCCTCCCCATTAATCATCTACCAAGGAAGTAAACATCGATAGCATGCTACTAGCGCAGCGGTTCCCAATTATTTTTGGAAAAGGCACCCTAAATGATGATGGTTGTTTTGCCGGAACCCCAATAGTTGTTGGTGGTATGGTACCGACCGGGGGGTTCGGGGGGCGGACGGAGGAGGAGTACCCCCCGGGTAAGCGGGGGGGGGGGCAGAGTACCCCCCCGGAAAATTTTTGACAAATTGGAGCTCGAAGACACCGTTTTAGCGCTACAAATTGTTACAAAACAGTTATTGTTTGTGTTGGGATTTGGCACCAAAGCAATCCATAATAACATCATAAGGTCATTAATATACATTTTTAGCACTCCCAAATTTTATAGACTTTTTTTTCCAAATTAACGTGTGAACAAAAACCCTAAATATCTTCCCTATATCTAATTTTTAAGACCTGATCCTAAATGTTCAACTGAACTGAACATAATGCAATTCGCATCTTAAGATCTAGTTGCGCGTGAAACCATGCGCAGTGCAAAATTTTTCGTGATAATGAACAAGTATCACACTATAAAGGGCAGCCTTTGAAGGGAAATAAACTAGTCTAGATAGTATATGTAATTCCAAATAATAAAGTGTCCCTTTAAACGTGAAAAATTGTAGTTGTTGCTGCTGTTACCCATGGAACCTCCGTGAATCTTTCGCGGAATCCCACGGTTCCGCGGAACACCATTTGGGAACCGCTGTACTAGCGTAGCCGCGTCTTTATTATAAATAGCTATTATAAGATTCTGCAATGAAATTCAGAAAACCTTGGGTGAAAACAAGAATAAAGAGCGTTCAGCGAGCTTATATGAGCACTTCTTAAGGTTTTTTTTGTACTTATCGCAAATGGAGTAATTGTAATTAATTTCATGAGATCAATGATGATCAACGGACCATTTTTTTAAATCATCAAAAATTGCGCGCAAAACTGTTTTGCCAACCCTAATATCGAATAATTTAGACTGTAACCATTTGCTGTTGCAAAATTATGATTTCGAATTGCCTATTACGCTTGACGAAAAGTTTGAATTTATTACAATTTGCAAACACGTTTATCGTATTACTAATATTCTACGGGAGGTTTATCTCGAAAATGTGAACAATTGAGTTTCAATTAAAAATCCGACAGTAATAATTAGTTATACACAAATTACCCACCTAAGGTCTTTATTATAACCTCACGGCACAATAGAATTTGTAGATAATAGCGGAAGATATTCCACGTTGTTTATGCTATCTCAGCCGTAATTATTGATTAGCAAACGCCTAATGTAATGAAGCGACCAAAAGAATGAGAATAACGGAATTTCAATAATTTATTTATGTGTATTTTATATATTTTCTTTTTATTTGGACAGCCGCAGAATCGGGGGGGATTATGAAAAAATTCTAATAAAACTGCGGCATGGAATTTAGTCAATTTGATAGAAAGATCTCGAACAATATTATTTGTGCTTTATAAAAGGTTGGAATTGTTCGTAGGAAGTTTTCAATTTTTGTATGTATATATATACGCTTCGGTTTCAATAAGGGCGTATATTGTTGCGGTATTAATTTTAATTAATTTCTGCAAAGTTAGTTCGTTTCCTGAAAGTAACGTAAATTAGGAAGTTTGGTCATTTGGAATGAAATGATCACGTCAATAAATGTAATCCTACGGGCAACGTTGATTTCGTTGCAGTTAGTTAACGTCGAATTTAATAACAGACATTTTAGTAGCCTCGATTAAGGTAAACTAGTTCGGGAACCAATTAACGTGATAACATCATTTGGTGTACCTACTTATAATAAAAAACGGATTCCAATTTCAAATAACAGACATATACAAGATTTCTGCTAAAGGCGGTGACAAATGGCAATTGGACCCACTGCGATGATATTTCAATTTACAAAACTTGAACATCTCCACGTATTTTTGGTATCATGAGATGCATTCTAAGAGCTTAATCTCCATTTGCACCCTTTCTTTTGCCTCCGATTCACTAACGTATAACTAAAATGCCACGAACATTAAATAAAATCGTATGCACAATTTCATTTACCGACACAAAATGAGAACACTTTTTTGCAAGTCTATTATATCTGCAAACGTTAATCTATTTATAATAAACAAGGTATTGCACTCAACTTTGCTAAGTAATATTAGAATTTTTATTAAATTAGGAATATACCCTCTCAACATTGCATTAATTTCGAGCTTGTTGCTTTTGTTAACGGATTCTGTATATACATTTAACTTGTGGAAAATCTCCTCACTGTGTTATTTCTTCGCAATTCGCCTTGTCCCACAATTCGGTATCCCTATAATTAATAACGATACTTACTAAAAATAACGTTATTTGAGATTTAATGTATTCAATTCAATTAAAATTTCAATTTATGTTTTGCATAAGCTAACTTTCGTAATTGAATTATTTTCGGTATTCGTTTTTAGCGATGAAAAAAGAGAAAAGGGATCGTTATTACGGTTAAGTTTAAAGAAAAAAATGTAGTTGATGGTGGCAGCCACTTGCTATGGATTGAAAATTTTCATTCTGCAATCAAACTGTGGACCAACTAAATTTATATACCGGTGTCCATTTTTCAAGTGCCACTATGGGGATCTCGCTCACCTTAAGAGATAGAAAGGTGGTTAAATGGGGGCAAAGTTGCGAATTTCCGTGCTGAATAACCATCTGACGAGAAATTTAAAATATCATCAATAGTTCTGAAAATATCGCAAAAAAACGAAACTTTCTGATTTTCGTTTTTAATTTTTTCATGATAAACTACTCGTACTAGACATTTCTAATTAACACATTATTCGAACACTTTTCAATGGAGATTTCGAATGTGACATCTTGTTTTTAAATAACTTTTCAGATGACAGAGAAACACGTGGCAAATTTAGTTTTTCTTATGGGCGCCATTTTTAATTTTGAGATATTAAGATTACGTCTTTTTTTCTCTTTACGACGATATATCACACATGGTGGTTCAGTATCACATTTTTCCTAAAATACAATTTTTAATTTTTTGGGAAGAGTGCTTTGGAAAAACAACACGTTCTTTTATTGTGAACAAAGGTTTGACAGTTTGATCCATCTGTCTGGTTGCAGCGTTGGCAGGGAACTAGTTGTGTTGAGAAAATTCGATTTTCATCTGAACAGAATTGAACCTTGGTTTTGAAAGAAAATTATAATTCAAATTAGAACAAAATACATAAGAATAAATAATATTTTAGCAATAAAACTAGCACAATCGTAAATGACACTGCTTGAAATAAGTCAACATTTTGTTCATAACAAAAGAACGTTTTGTTTTTGCATAGCACTCTTCGCAGAAAATGAAAATTGTATTTTTAGAAAAAATATGATACTGAACCACCATGTGTGATATATCGTTGTAAAGAGAAAAAAAGAACTAATCTCAAAATGTCAAAATCCAAAACGGCGCCCATAAAAAAAACTAAAGTTGCCACGTGTTTCTCCGTTATCTTGAAAGTTATTAAAAACGGGATGCCATATTCGAAATATCCATTAAAAAGTGTCTGAATAATGTGTTAATGAGAAATGTCTAGTACAATTAGTTTACATAGAGAAAGTTAAAATTGAAAATCAGCAATTTTCGATTTTTTGCCATATTTTCAAAACTATTGAAGATATTATGAATTTATTTTTAGATTATTATTCAGCACGAAAATTCGCAACTTTGCCCTAATTTAACCAAGTTTCTATCTCTTAAGATAAGCGAGATCCCCATAGTGGTACTCGAAAAATGGACACCGTGTAGAGTAGGAGTTGGAAAACTCATATCTTTCATCGGAAATTCAAAATCGTAGTATTCAAATTAAATTTAATGACTAGTTTCTAATAAATAGAAATTTATTGATTAACGTATCTCCCATGAACGTTTCAACATTTCGTTTTTTCATTGACAATCCAAAATTTCTCGCATAGAATGACCAGACCTTGTTGTCCAACATGCAGAAACCTGATATGAAGACCCTTCACCAACATTTCAGTAAATTCATGACCTTTTGGCAAACATCTGATGACGCTTATCCAAGTTAAATCATTAGTTTGAGATACGTCCACCAACTCTCAAAATCCGTTAGACAAAATCACATTTAATCACTTATCATTGGATGTTTCGTTGGCAATTCTTCCTTCTTCTGTAAAACCTCAATTGGGTACATGACTCTAAAAAGACCCCCAGGTATGATCATGAAATTAATAAAAATAGATAGAGGGCACCTTAATTTTCAATAAAAAAAATTGCGGAAGAAGCCCTACATTTTCCACAATCTTAATTAAAAGTTCTCTTCCTCAAAATCGTTGTTATTTTACTTATATTTCCTCATTCTTAAGTTGGCGAAACTGAAAAATTTTAAGTGACAGGGATTAAAGTGTAAGCTGTTACTACTTATAATATCTACACAACCAATATTGTGCTCTCATGCATCCCCCTCCCCCTTTTCTCCCATTCGCCGCCAAATTAACAGCTTGGTAGATGCAATGCTAACAGATATGTACAGGGTGTTCCAAATTGCTTGTTTTCGATGTTTTTCGGTGTTATTTTGAGAAATAAACGTAATGTGAGAGTGATGCGGTATGCACTTCTCATAGTTACTTTTCAGAGCTGAATAGATCAACGATGTCAATTTTGACGTATGACTTGCGACAACGTGGCAACAGCACAAAAGTCCCAAAATGCAATACAGTTATTACTCAGTTATTATAATAATAAAATATCAAAAAAGTATAAAAAATAAACGTTATGTAAAAATAGTCTCTTAATAAGGGGGTATTTTTGTATGTTCTACGGTCTACTTAGTTTTTAACAGCACCAAAACTTGTTCAAAATAGCATATCAAGTTTTTATTAACTTAAGTTTCGAGAATCGCCCCCAGAAGTGACTCTGCCCCTCTTTGACGGGTTTCTTACAGTGCCTTGTTTTTTAGGACTTTCTGGAGGTTTTCCCGATTTAAAAATGTGTGAAATAGAAGTCACTGTGAAATAAAACTTCTTCTTATATTACTAAAGTAATCCACTCACCTTTCTTACTGTTGCAAGTTGTAAAAGTGGACTACCATTATCTCTTTTTCGTTCAATTTAATAACGAATAAGATTAGAAGTAAGTTGCTTACTTTTTCTTGGTAAACTCGATGGCATTTTTGGGTATACAACTGTTGGCGCTGAATATCGCAGAGACACTTACGGAAGTTATTCTTCTATATTTGTTTATCGGCTAATGTACCAAGACGCGATAAAAATGGTAGCAAACCGTTGTCAAATTTGACGTGTCTCAATGAAAACGTAACCTACCACAATTTCGATTGACATGTAACCTGAAAACAAGAACAAAACCTTTTGACCAAATGGTTTTTGGTTTTATTTTTTAAATAAACGCACAAATCTGCCTCAAGATATTTTGTGAAATACATGAATCAGTTTAGCATAAACACGTAATTCTAATTTCAAATATTTTTTTTATTTTGTTAATACGTTGGCATTACAACATTCCCCAAAAATGAAATTGATGAAATACGCAAACTAAGGGAAATCCCACTTTACAGGAATTTCAATCAACTGCCGAAAGTTCAAAATTGGTAGCTCTTTTGGTTCTTTAGTAAGAGGAGGCGGGCATTCGGATGTGCAATACAAAAGAACACAGCATTTTTCATTTCTGATTCGTATTCAGTATAAATTCTGGTGGAAATGAAGAAAAACTCTTCCGAGAAGGGCTATTTTTTTCCAAATTGTACTGTCTTTACCCTTTTGGTACAATTATAATAGACACGATTTATACAAATTTATTCTTTATTACCAGTTGACATTTTAACATCGTTTTTTACCATAGACTACATTTTTAATACCACAGAATACATTACACAAATCTTTTTATTTATATCAATTAATGTGAAAAATAAATTTAAATACCGAATTTTTGCTAGATTTCAAACACTTTCACAGAAACAAATACATTCAAACTGAAACAGGAAGCCGATTTCAGTGGGATTATTTTCGTGGGTAATGCACATAATGGATACAGGTACATTAACAGAGGAGGTGTCGTGATCTCTAAAGGAAGTGCTGAATAATGCTGGAAAACTAATTTTTCTTCGAGTTTCTTAGATCAATATATATTGACGCAATGAAATTTCATTGTGCCAAGTTTTCACGATAAAAGCCAGAGGGGGGAAAAACAGAAGAACAGAAGTCCTTTCTATGATAACCCATAAATAACCCATAATCATAAAAAAGGGAGGATCATCTAATAATGGGCAATCAAAGTGCAATCAGGATAATGAAACACGACGAAAAATATGAACGGAACGATATTTATTTTGTTTTCCTCGATTGTACACGATTTTTTTCTAACTAAAAGGATTTAGAAACATTAAAAGTAATTGGATTTCCAGACCTGAAACTCTTTTTCGGTGTGTTTTTTTTTATTAAAAAGTCGATTTCGCCATTGTTTATCAACATCTTTTTCCGCAACCCTCTACTACGTTTGAATTAATGACTTCATATTAAAATTCCTGTGACTAACCTGACGTTTAATAATTAGATTTAACTCGAATGAAATTCAATTCCCTTGTATTTTAATTTACATGCAAAACACTAAAAAGGAAAGAAAAACTAAGTGCATGGCTTGCTTGTGCCTAATTTTTAATTAAATTGTATAAAATTTAGATACGTCCGTTTTATACAATTAAGCGGAATTATTTAAAGGGCTTTTTGTGTTGTTTGGGGTGTAAAAATGCTTGGATACAGCCGAATGTGTCTTCGGCGTTCGGAACAGGAGTAGGAATCAAGGGGTTGCGGGTAATAAATGTATCACATTTGACCTGAAAAAATTCACTAAAGAAGGAATTTTCCAATACATTGAATACACGCATGGCGGAACTGCGTTGCGTTATTAAAATTGTTAACGGTACGTTTATTATCAAACGCAACAACGTTTCCCATTTTGTTATTTATTAAAATTCTTAGTCCTTTAAAAAAAGTTTATGCAAACTAATTTCATATTAAAAAGTCTGTAAAAATGTACAAAAAAATGTTGGCAACTCTTTTAAAAATAAGCGCCGCCGTATAGGGGGAAAACAAGATAAAAGCATATTTCGAGGTAAATGGCTATGAATAAAATATTGCCTTTTTTAATTGAATTATTTGGGCCGATATACGAAATTACAACGGATCGAGGGAACGTGTTTATACCATAAGAGGGTAAAAACATGATTGTTAAAGGTATGCAATTTACGGGTATTTTTGTGCTCCGTTATAACCATTTACGGATTATTGCAGTACTTCACATTATAACAGTGTCTACGTCTACGAGTGAATAACAATGATAATAATAATTATACAGCACAATTTCGTGTCAAGACACTGCAATAAAAGATGTACCATACACTCTTTCCTATTTTGAACATTTTTTTCCTGAATTTCTAGCCCATTTGGAGAAAACATTTTTGTAATATAGAATCTGTGGATTTTTGAACATGAAATAACCAATCCAAGCTTTTCTTGGTAGAGATGTTGAGGAAAAATTTAAAAAACTTCCCAAAGGATATAGTTTTGAACCCTTTACCCTCTATTACCTTACTTTCTTATACCTGTATTACACAATTCGTTACTATTTTGATAAACAGACTAGATTATTGCTATGTTAAGTATTTAGAATATTCATTCCATTTAAACTTATTGGCTGGTTATAGAAATATAAATATAAATGAAGTTTGGGGGCGGACCAATAAAATTAATCGTAATTGAGCATGAGACATCTCTCTGAATCGTTAAAGGGATCGAATAAGCACAAGACATGCATGATTTTACATAAACAAAATTTATTCTACGACCACAAATGAAATTAAACATAAAATCCTATTTAACAAAATTGGACCACAGCGTCCGACTACACAAACCCCGCATAAGCGTTCGATTACAGGTTAAACAAACGTCAAGAAATCTCAAGATTACTTACAGTTTTCAAATTACAAATCCCAATAAATATCCGATAACTTACTACTCCCAGCACATACTTAACTCCCTTCGGCAAAACAATGGATTTGCTTAGAGCGAGCACCAACTTGAATGTGAACTTCAACGCGTGCCTTCTCAAATTAAAAAAAACAAAATCAAACTTTTCCTAGAAACGTGACGAAAAACTTCTTACATAAAACGGTCGGTAACCCGGCCTCACAATTGACAGAAGGCTTCTTCAAAGGGCCGCAACTCGGTCTCGGAGTTGGTGAAAAAAGCTTCTTCTAACCAACGGCACTTGGTATCATAATTGACAAAAGGCTTCTTCTAACGAACGGAACTCGACCTAGAACTTGGCAAAAGGCGTATTTTATACGCGTACTCCGATATGCAGACGGACTTCCCTCTTTCAATAACTCGAAAATTTCTTAACCAATCCTTGGTAACTTGTCAAGCCAATCAACAACTTGCGACAGGACGCGTGTTTTGGTCACGTACGCAAATCTTTACTAAACTTTAAACTTTACTAAACATTCTGATTAAAAGCCCCCTTATCTCTAAACAATTACATTAATTTTTTATAAAATAAACGAAATATCCAATAAATCAAGTCGGAACGCTCACAAATGCATTAACAAAACAAATTGATAACAAAAATTGAGATAAAAGTTAAAGAGATTTTCAGATTCTTGGAGAATAATGTCTACGGCATTTTCCATTGAAAAAGGGAAACGTTTGTACTTACAAGTAGTACCAGTACCAATTTAATAAGTAAATGTTCTGCTGTCAACAAATACACTTTAGAATTGTTAGTGATTTGCCTGGAAAAGTTTTCAATTTGATAAAGTTGTAAAGAATAAACTTGCTGCCCAGTAAAAGATATCTACAAAAAACTTTCAAGAGAAATTCAATCAACCCTCGTGTCAAAAAGCAAACGTTTTTAGTTGATTTAAAATAACCGCACCTAGAAATTGGTAATTTGGTAGCGGGTTTCCAATATCAATCAATCGATTACTCTACGATACTTTTTTCAGTAGCTTCCTATTAACAAATTGGTATATGGCATAGGAATGGTTCCCCTTTGACCGACCGCATTTCGCGTACTGAAAATGTAGATTAAAACGTGTTATTTTTCAAATTTCCGTTTTGGAAAAAGAATCTTTCTCGCATGATTCACGAGGCAATAATATTAAAACAATTTTTCTTTTTTACCGTTATCTTGTTCAACGTTCGTTACTCTAATACTCTTGTTTTGTAAGCAAACGTTAGGGGTGATATTGATCAGTTTTCTGCGAACGAGTAATTAATTGTTTTTGCCTTTGCTAACTATGCAATTATAATTTCGTGAATCAGATTCCGCCAATATTTTTTTACTGAAGGTAATTAAATTTATTTCTGTTTGCAGTACATAAATTATTGGTGCATTCCCATAAATAACGACATGAACACGCAATACCCCGGTATCAGGGTTATTATCTTAAAAACAAGAAACAAACTATTATACCTACAAATGCGATAGAGTGGTTCTTTTAATAATAGGTTATGGGGTTATCTTTTACATTTTTCACATCCTTCTTTTGTTTTTGCCTATCGCCACTAATTATTTAGGCGCACGCTTTATCAATGCTACAACTGCTTTAATAGGAAGAAGGATAGTTCTTATCGGCATAGGTACTTTTGAATATTCATGTGCCTTGATAAACGCAAATTACGTACTGTTTTTTAACATTTTATTACTTTATTTAGATCGTGATAATTGTTAGTAAGCACTTCCTGTTGGCACACTTTTTGACCGCATTATGCAACCATGATATTAATACTTAATTTTTTATTTCAGAAACTACAAGACTGATTAGTGTCGACGTCCTTGTTTTAAGGTAAGATACTCGCGCTTTTATGGGAAGATACAAGGGTTAATGACAGTACAAATCAATTTAGGTACCAAACGAAATACTGGTTTATTATCGAATATTAAATTTAAAATTAAACTTGTCCCCACCATGGGATAATGTAACACACAAAATACTCAAAATTACAGATTAGGTTAGGTACAAACTCTTATTAACAGAGCTCAGTATACAATTAGTCCATCAATGATCATGTATAGTAAAAATCAAAGGTAACCCGTTCGTAGATGTCATAAAATGTACATACCTCTTAAGTAAGACGACTAATTATAGATGAATGTAACAATCTCCGATGGAAAACGGTACACTTTAAGAAAATGAAATGCAAATTGCGGTACTTACGATAAAGAAGAAGAACGCAATTATATCCTCCTACGAAAATAAAGGCGAATCCTTTCACTAATTATTCCAGAATCCCCAATTTAATTAATCCAATTACCAGAGATGAATAAAATATGGATGATGGCAATTGAAATTCCATGCGTTCTCAACTAATGCCTCAGCTGTTGGTTCAAACGAAGCTCACAAAAACAGGAAGACGAAGGTCGACAATCAAAATTCACGGCGCGACAAAATGCTTGGTTCAAATTCCAACCATAGATGGAGACATCTATTCAAAAGTTACAAGTAATATTGGCTGCTTCGTAATGGAGAAAATAAACCTTTACGTGTCAGGGTTTAATACGGTGATAAAGGCTTTCGTGCCATCTTGTTTGCTCAAAATCTAGGGTGTCTCCTCTCAAAACGGTCCCCTTGCCTAGGCTGGAACTTTGCGGGTTACTACTATTTACTCGTATGAATGATAAATATAGGTCATGTATGAAATTTAAATGGGGTAAAAAAATTATACTTGCGCCCTCACATTGGACTACGTTTAATTCTAAAATGGTGGGTAATGAAAGTGTACTTGCAAGTAAGCAATGTGGTTTTTGTAAAAAAGGTGCTGTTACCAAGATAGTGAAGTGTACAAATTGTAACACATGCTTTCATAGAAGCTGCTCCGCAAAAAAAACCAAAAACTGTTGTGATAATCCCAACCTCGTTGAGGAAAATCTGAATGATAACATGGATAACCTAGAAAACACTATAATGGCAGAAGATAATGCAACTGATACTATTACAATGGATGCAATAAAGTTTGAAAATAAATTGCTTAAGCAGATGAACCTTGATCTCAGAGAAAAAGAGAAACTATATAAGGAAAAAATCGAGTACCTGGAACTAGAAATCACTCTTTTGAAAGACCACCAAAAAAAAGAAGACGGTAATACAGGGGAGATAGCTTCGGTTAAAATAATCTCCGATACAATCAGGGATGAACTAAAAACTTTCCTTGCTGAAAATTACGCTAATCTATCTCGTGAAATAGATATGTTAAAATTGGCAATGGAACGCCAGACAAACGATGCTCCAAAGGATACCAAACACACGACAAAAGGGCAGACTAGCTACAAAGATGTTCTGATAGCATTGAACCCTCCACATCCCAAACCGGCAACTCCAACAATAGTAAACAAGGAATCGTCACCATACTGCAAGCAAGCGACATACCAAGAACAGAACATTCTACAGCTCGAAAAAACCCAAAGAAACATAATGAACAAGGTACTACACCTGCACGATACTGGCCACAATCAATACGCAAGTGGGAAAAGCCCAGTGGGCAGTGAATGTGAGAATTTTACACTAGTCGAAAGAAAAACAAGAAAAACGAGAGCGAACAATGAAAATGCAAGTATCGCGGTATCAACGCTTCAAACCGAACAACCCAAAGCTGTTAAAACGGAAATACCAAAGAAAGCATTTCCGAAACGAGTTGGAACAGCTGCATGCTCCCAGGAGGGCTTTTCGGGCATACAACGAAAGGTGTGGCTTTACATATATCGAGTAAAGCCTCATGTAAATGAAGACATGATCCATGCCTACGTATCCAGCAAAGACGAATTAAAAGACGCAGCAGCGGAGGTAAAGGAAATCCCCTCAGAGCCTGGTAGATTGAAGAGGTTTGTAGTGTCAGCACCATTCGCCTTAAAAGATGTACTATACGACACGAACTTTTGGCCTGAAGGAGTCGGTATCAAAAGGTTCGATTTTTCAAAACATCCCAACGTGGCACCCAGAGGAGCGGATTTTCCCCAGCAATAAGCGCAGGCAACAATATCATCAACCAAACTACAACGATGAGCATACTCCATATAAACATTCAGTGTTTAAGCAACAAGATATCTATCCTTGATGCTTACCTAGCGGATAAAACCATAGCGATACTTTGTCTAAATGAACACTGGTTACGTTCTAGTGAACTCGAGTGCACATGTATCGAAAACTATAATAGTGCCTCTTCTTTTTGTCGGAAAATATATGCTCACGGTGGGGTTGGCATATATATCAGAAGTGACCTTAATTATACCCATTTGTCTTTAAATATTGCAAAGATGTCTCTTGAAAAGGACTTTGAAGTTGCTGGAATCTGCTATAATGGCATCCAAATAATAACTGTTTATAGGTCCCCGCTAGGCAACCTGGACGTATTTTTGCATTGTATGGCTGATTTACTACATAAGCTGAAGTGCACACAGGGAATCATCATCACAGGAGACTTCAATGTACACTTCTCTAGACCTGATTCCAGAGTGAGTAAGATGCTCAACCTATTTCTATCTTTTGGTTTAAACAAAACTGTCTTTGAGAACACGCGTCAGGATTCATGTATAGATAATATTTTTACTAACCTCGATTCTCACAAATACAATGTAAAAGTCCTGCAACCAGATCTCTCAGACCATAGTGCCCTCATGATCACTTACACCGCAGTTGTACCGGAGGATACATCTTCCAAAGAACGCATTATCTACAAGCCAATTACACACATGGGACTATCCAAGCTTTATAACACCTTGGAACAAACAGACTGGTCATTCATTTCCAGTACTAACAAAACTGTAAATCACAAGTTTGCTTCATTTATTGACATTATCACAACAGCATGTGACATGTCTTTTGGAAGCAAATCTAAAGTAAGTGCTCGTAACAACAGACAGTCATACAAAGTACACTGGTTTAACCATCATATAAGAAAAAGGAGAGAGGTTCTTCATTTTCTAACATTTTTAAACAAGCAAAACTCAAACATCGTCAGCAACGAGACATTAAAGGATTACAGGAGGATCTACAGAGCTGAAATTAACAAGTACAAAAAACAGGCTAATGATAACCACATGAAGAAATCTTCCAACACTCAAAAAGCTGCATGGGACATAATACAGAACTACAACCCAGTAAAACAAAGACAAATTCCAAACACTCTGACAGCTGACATATTTAACTCTTTCTTTAGTGATGTGGGTACTAACGTAGTGAACAATTTACCACAAACTAGTGTGAATCCTTTAAAATTCCTTGAAAACTTCAATATTCCTGGAAACCTAAATTTCTCATTTAGGGAAATAACGTACAATGAAATACGAGAAATTATTTCAAAACTAAAAAATACCTTGAGTAGGGACCCATACAACCTCAATTTAAAAATCGTCAAAACGGTGCAAAATATAATAATTTATCCCCTTTGTAAACTCATCAACCAGTCTGTGAACGAAGGCATATTTCCTGATTGCCTAAAAATTGCAAAAGTGGTTCCAGTCCATAAAACAGGTCCCAGAGATGAGGTATCAAACTATAGACCAATCTCCATCATCCCAATTTTTGGTAAAATTTTTGAAGCGGCGATGAAAAAACAAATACAGCAGTATTTTGAAGAGAACAACCTATTCAGCACTTGTCAATTTGGCTTCCGCAATGGCAGGTCAACTACTACAGCCATAAATTACTTGCTACAGTTTGTGAAGCAGGGGTTTGAATCTAAACGAGTCTCACAAATGTCTCTCTTTGACCTAACAAAGGCATTTGACTGTGTGAGCCACGAGTTACTGATCAAGAAACTTGCGAAGTATAAATTCGATGCGACCAGTATAGCACTAATTCGTTCGTATCTCAATGATCGTACCCAATATGTTACACTTAACTCACTTAAATCCAAGAATGCAGCCGTGAAGATGGGTGTTCCTCAAGGATCTGTATTGGGGCCCATCCTATTTCTTGTTTTCATTAATGACCTGTCATCACTTTCAACAGCACCACATCAGTACCTAACTCTTTTGCCGACGATACCACCGCCCTTACTACAGCCGACAGCAAGGAACTCCTGAGTAAATCATCTGAGAAGCTACTGTCAGGAATAACCCAGTGGTTCACGAGCAATGGTCTAAGTACTAATGAACTGAAAAATCAATCCCTGCTACTGGGCCTCCATGATACAGATAAATCTCCCCCAGTGAAACTGTTAGGTATATATATCGATGGCAAGCTGACGTGGGCAGAGCACGCCTTGTACCTGTCCAGTAAACTGTCTAAAATGAACTACATTATAAGAAATCTAAAGCCTAGAGTAACAAAGCAGGTCTTACTACAAGCATACTATGGGTACATCCACTCCACATTAAGCTACGCAGTACTGTGTTGGGGACATTCCGTCCATGCAGCTAAAGTGTTTTCCGTCCAGCGCAAGTGCATAAGAATCATTGACAACCGCAAATATAGAGATTGTTGCAGAACATCCTTCACCAAACTTAACATCCTTACACTCCCATGTATATTTACCTGTCTAACACACGCAAAGAAGGCCCTTCCAACCCTTCGTAAAAACAGTGATAAATGTCATTACAATGTACGGACTAAAAACAACCTTGTCGAAGACTACTATCGGACGGTAAAAGGACGAGACATTAACTATTTCATGAAGAAATGTTACAATGCTCTTCCTGACTACATCAGGGATCTGGAAGAACAACAATTCAGAAAAACAATCAGAGTGTTCCTTGGTGCCAAAGCATTCTACAGCATCGATGAGTACTTGAACTACAAGTTCGATGGCTCTGAATATTAAAGTGGCAATTGTGCTTCCCTATACTGTGACGTGTGGAAATATTTTCTGTATAAACCCCACCAATAAATATTATTATTATTATTATTATTA
>NW_022170738.1:1238010-1275855 GCF_008802855.1 Photinus pyralis
TTCTGGAATTGAAAGAAATTCACCACCAAGTTAAAAAGAACCCGCACCTCTCTCTTAACGAAATTCTCGGCTTCAATAACAATCTTCTGTTTTTACAATAATTTCAATTCACGCTATATATCTTTTCAAAATTTATAATTTTATCGATATGTCAGTTTCCTCTTATACCGGATTGTCAATCATTTCTAGACATGCCGTCTGCATGATGTCGAATTTGAACTTAACTTAAATAATTTAAATATGTAGTCATCTTAATTGTTTCAAAACTTTTATAAGTTTATTTTTTTCCCCCGGTTCTTTTAAAATGTGTAAGTACCCTTTAGATAATTTATTTTTTAAATCTAAAACTTTGTCTATTTATAGGTTAAATTCAACTTTCAACTCCAATGTAATAATTCAACCCTCCGGTTGGTTGTCTTAACAAGGCTTGATAATAATTCGTTTTGAAACTTAGGACAACCTTTCCGGTTTAACCACCCTTCAGGTTTTTTCACTTGGCTTCGGCCAGTTAATAATTAAAAAACAACATGTTCGTCTTATTCGTCTTCAACGTTTGTAACTTACCATTTTCTTGTTAAATTTGACAGTAAGTACTAGCTCTTAATGTTTTCAAATTTGCTATATTGTGATAAACTTCTAGTCGCCTGATGATGGCAGTACGCCGAAACTATAGTCGCTATTTTTAAAAACTTCAACGAATAAAAACTATATAAAAACTATATGGGAAAGGTTTAGAGAGTTTTGATCACACAATATATTTCAACCCCCATGTCGAGGAACGATGGATCCAACCCAAAAAAAAAAAAAGGTTACAGGATCCTAAAGACCACCTTCATCTTACTACTGATGGTTCCGGTCTCAAATTGTGGCAATTTTAGTCTACTTTAAAAGGTATAGAAAATATTTTTTAATAAAACGCACTTAATATTGAAAAAAATCAAAAGTGGAGAAATTTTTCAGTTTTTCGAGTGCTGCAAAGTTAGCACAGGTCTTTCGAAGCTGCAAGCTTGGATATACGCTGTTAGTAGGTAGTGGTCCTAACTGCTTATTAAGAAATCAGAACTAGCCGTTTGTTTGCGATTTTAATGTTCGATATAAATATAAACTGACATTTCTTTTAAAAAGTGCCTATCCACTCATTTTTATTGGGATTCTTGTAAAATAAAACTTGCGAAGTATGTGCATTCCATTCAATTATAATGAAAACGAAATAATTAACCCTAAAGGTAAATCGGAAGATAATTGAGACCTTCATAATGGGGTGTGAAAAACGGGAACCCTGTATGCGGCAAAACTGAAAGAGTAATCAGATCTTATTTAGGTTTCAGGGATGAATTGCGTATTTCACTTTGAAAACCTTAAACACTTCATATATGGCCGTCAACACGTTCATAAATAGTATAACAATCCCATCGAATAAAATATCGCAGCGAAATTTATGCGGTATTTGATTTCAAAAGTGATAGTTGACTATTGGAAAAAAAAATAACAAAACTAAAATCTGAAGGGAATAAAAACAAAGCATTCTTCTGTAAATCGAGCTTGAGTCTAACCAGTATTCGAGATGACCGATTTATAGGTACAACTTTAGTAAGTTATTGTACACGATCTAAAAGAATATTTATTCCGATGCAACCGAGCAGAAAAACGAAGAATAACTCAGGTAATTACTTTATCCCGGCGAACTGATCAGGGTCCTTATTTCTTTCGAATTAAAACATCGACCCGAAATAATTTCCGTAGAACAATTTGTAATACATTTCAATATTGTTCGCGTAACAAGAAAAAAAATGTTGGGGGCCAACAACTCGCATGTATAATACGTTAATTAAGTTTATTATTTAAAAGGATCTAAATCTTTCACTTTATATTAACTCAGGAGCTGAAAAATATCCTAATATAAAAGGTTCTGCATGACAGCAGGTATAAATCTTTGTCGAGATACAAAAGGAATAGGAAAAAAATGAGTTAAAAATGAAAATAAAACGAAAGCCCGATTCAAATAGAAAGAAAATATATTATCATACATATGGACCCGATCCCTATGACAAATATGCGAAATACGGATTGTGCAATACATCAACGGAAATTATTAAGAAATTTTCGACATTATCGAGTTAGGTTTCGCCTTCTTCCTTATGCCCCCGTCTTAAAACTAAGACGTAATAAAGCTTACTAAGCACAAAATAACGCAGCCGTAAAGATAAAACAACTTTACCAAAACTTCCACTATAAATCCACAACTTTATAAATTAAGCTGCGTAAATGAGACTTTGGTAAAGTCAGATTAATGATCTAAATAAATGTAAATAAGACACTAAGTACGAAAGAGGATTTTGGTACATAAATTTCAATTTATTCATATGTAATGTTATTTTATTATACGAAAACAGTAGCGGCGGCAACCCGTTTATTTCATCATTCAAATGTATTTGCTTTTTATATGGAAGTGGAGAAGAAATGATGATTATTTGGAATTTTATTCTTTCTCTTCTCATTATCTAAAGGTTAAATGCACGAAGTCTTACTTCGCGTTTGAGATTTCCGTCGTTAAGTATACGAAAACGAGTAATAGGGCAAGAGTCCCACATGAACGGTTAGTTTTATTAATCGACCTGCCATTTTGTTAATGAAAATAATTTTTCTTTATTGGATAGTCTGATTAGTCCCATATTTTCTCCTAGCTTCTCCCACTTTCGCTCACTTTTGTCAAAGCATCGGCTATTAGTTGTGCGGTAGACATAGTTTGGATTATCTCATCTCACACCAGTTGACACTTCTCTTACAGAAAAGTACCGCATACGGATGTCTTGTTCTCCTGTTGGAACTAAGGATGCTACGCTAATTTTATGGCAGCTGGTTCCGAATGACCACTTGAGGAAACTTTTTATAAGGCTGTTTTGCGGCCTCGCATGCGGAAACTATTTCCACTTCAGTTATGGAGATGGCGATTCAGGCTATAGATGCAGCATAAGAATCATGCGCGCAAATAACCCCCATAGGGAAACAATCAGTGGATAAATCGCCACCGTTAAAAGCTTCTCAGTGTTTGGAGAATCGATTCTTTGTGGTTCCAAATTTAGGATTCACGATCCTAGGTCAACTTGGAAATTAAAAACCCAAATATTGAGGTTTGAAGTACATATTTTAATATGATGGCAACTTTAAGGCCCAAAACTCGGAAAGGGAGATTTGATCTGAAGACCAGCGTTTGCGAGTTGCATCGAAAATCAAAATTCAAGATTCCCAATTCGTGCGAAAGTTACATGATTCGAGATTCAAAATTGACATTTGAAAGTTCAAGATTTGTATGATGGGAAATCCACTAAGTTCAGTATTCGAAATAAAATTGGGGGGTAGGAAAATAGACAAACTTCAGATTAGAAGATCACGATTTAAAGTTAATAAGTAAATGGAGGGTCTACATTATGAAACTATTGAGTTACTGGTTCCTTCACTGTAAACTGGATGATCTTACAGTATCCTGAATGTATACAGGGAAAGTTTTTTTTGCAGCGTTTCGATTTAACTATTCCTTGGAGGGAGTACTGCGGCATATGTTGCTCATGCGGCCTGCAGCTCTTCTGTCTTAGGATGTACGAGTTGTTTAACTATATTCCGCGAAGGGAACACCTAATACAGTTCGAGGATTCGCTGTATATGTTGCTCTCGTACTCGAGCCCTGCTGCCGAACGGTGCAAACCCTGATTCGTACTTTTTCGATCAGACTTCTCAATCAAAAGTTATAGACTAGAAACCAATTTCGAAAGATAATTCAAAGGGCTGTAACTTTTGATTTTGGAGATGTTTGAAATTATGGAATCTACAGGCCACATTCTATAAGGAATTTTTTTCCGGGTCGATCTGAGACAATTTTTTATTCGGGCCTTAAAAAAAGGGAGTGTATAACCTTCCTTTTTTACCAAAAATGGACTGCACCAAAATTTCTCGGGAAAACACTTTTTCTTATTAATTTTGGTGCGTAGAATCCAAAACAATTCGTACTTTTTCGATCAGACTTCTCAATCAAAAGTTATAGACTAGAAACCAATTTCGAAAGAAAAATCAGAGGGCTGTAACTTTTGAACTAGTAGCCCAATCTCGGAACTGTTTGAAATTATGGAATCTACAGGCCCCATTCTATAAGAAAATTTTTTTCCGGGTCGATCTGAGACAATTCTTTCTTCGTGGCTCAAAAAAAGGCAGTGTATAACCTTCCTTTTTTACCAAAAATCGACTACACCAACGTTTCTCGGGAAAACACTTTTTCTTATTAATTTTGGTGCCTAGAATCCAAAACAATTCGTACCAGGGTGCAAACTATATGAGAAAGAGGTCGGAGATTAAATGTGTTTTTGTACTAAATTGAATTATCATGTTTTCCACTTATGGTCTATATGGTCTCTCGTGATCCCTGATTTTTATCCTACACTTTGAGATGTTTTATTTGTGTATCTTCTCTAGCATTCTGTTGCCGTAGTTGATTTATTTCATGTACTTGCGGAGGCTATGACGGGGTTTTTGTCCCGAAATAGGTTTCCTTGGTATGGCCGTGTTGTGCCTAATATATTTAATTTGTTCTTGTTTTTTCTTACCCTAAAAATTTTACGTGTTATTCAGTTTCCTTCCCGATGAAGTGTACTCCCCAACGCATAAAAGAACTGGTCTAGTAGGTCTTGTACAACGTGGAAATTATTGTCCCATGTGTCCCTAGCTTATTGATACCGAGATTCAAATGTGCCGCGAAACGTCAGTCGTCCTCCTTGTTTCGCAGATAACAAGAAAACCTGTGAAAGGGCAAACTAGCTATTGGTCTCTACAAACTATATTCCTCCCCGAGATAAATAGGTGAAGGAGGGGCTGGGGGGGGGGGGGGTATAGATTGGGGGTCTCAACGAAAGGACCTATTTTTTACCAACCACAGTCCACAGTTAGGGAGGGGACTTGGATTTATCCTTCACGGTACTCTAATGAAAAGTCTTCACGAAAGGAATTAATTTCTACCAACCAAATTTCATAGAAATATTTAAAACCTTTTTCGAGATATCGCCTTGTAACTCTCTAAAAAACTCACCCTGTATATATAATTTTAAGCTTTGTCATTTGATTTGAGATGGTTTCTCGTTTATCAAAATTGAAAATTCTTTGAAATAATAATAATAATCTTTATTGTTGTTAAGACAAAAAACATTTTTTTGTTTACAAACGTCAGTTTAGAAAAGGATAAAAAACAAGGGACTAATACATTTAATGCCTAACTTACATTGAAATCGGCTGAAGACCATTGACAATTCAAAAATTCGTTAATGTCGTAAAAACTTTGTTTTTTTAAAAATGTTTTAATTTAATTTTTAAAAATTTTGGATGGTAGCCTTATTACTACATCGCTAGGTAATTTGTTTAAAAAGCGAGGACTGTAATAATTGGCCCCATATCTACTACATTGCAATCTCATATATTGATGCCTCACCAGTTCACCTCCCCTGATACTGTCATTATGGATTTGATTTTGTAGAGTATAGCAATGTGACTGTTGCTTAGCATGCAATAAACAAGCAAATATGTACAGACATGGATTGAGTATAGAAGTCCCCGGTTGGGTAATGCTTATCTTCCTTCCCTAATTGATTGGAGTCAAGAGAGCTTGCGGTTCTCCTTTCCAAATCTTTTTTCTTTGTTCATCCACCTTCACTGGCAAGCTGTTTAGTGTCTCTATTAATCCTCAAACTCAAAAAAACAGCAGATGTCACTGTGATAAAGGTACACTTTCCAGAAACTCTTTCCAAAGTATTGTAACCTGCACCTAAACAAAAACCTGTTTCATTTTTACCACCCGTACGTTAGTAAGGGAGGTATTGCATTGGGGAATATTAATCAAATAAACTTTGGATTACGTTGGTCTGTCTGTCCGTCTGTACTCTCATTTCCAGCTAAACGGCTACACCGATTGCAACCAATTTCGTACACATATTCTTAGACATAAAAGGAACCTTTTGGGCAGAATGGCGCATGTGCAAGTGTGTCAAACTCTCATTTTCGGATAAACGGCTGAACTCAGGACTCAGATATTATTCCCGAGCGCCCTACAAACTTTATGTTGTCATTATGCAAGTTTGGAACTAAATCACTGAAAAAACATGGAAGTAGAACTGGACTAGTTAGTCCCTGAATGGGTAGGCATTTAGGCAAACCTCCCATGGGCTTACCTGTGCCTTAGTGGTCGACCCCAAATATGCTAAATGTGTTTTCGCAAACATGGAGCCATAGTGTAAGAAAGATGGAGCTTAGTAGAGTCGAAAAAAAGGTCCGGTTATAATACAAATAACATTTTCGGCAAAGAGCTCGTAGGGATTGGTAATCCCCCCCCCCTCCCCCAATGCGGGTTCCATGGGCAGGTGAACGTGGTGCCACGTCGAAACTTTACGTTATAATATCAAAATGAAATCGCAAACGCCATTCGGCAGCATTACAAAAGAAGAAGCGAAAAATATAATTATTAATCGCACATTGATCTCGTATAAGTAAATCTAAACGAAACAACGATCCCCGGTGGTAGAAATCTACGTCTTGAGATTTTACCACAATCCGAACTTTAAAGCAGACAGATCGCAAACTAATTTTAAATCGTCCAATTTAATGACGATCATTTAAACAAGAGCCCCATTAAGAATGGTTAACAGGGGACGAAAAATAAAATCGCAATTTTACATTAGGCAAATGCGTTTTTTATAGCATAAAATTGTTGACTAAATTATCATCTATTTTAATGAAAGTATCGGGTTATGGGTTCTATCTGGGGAGATATAAATGTTTACAACTTTACATTCTACTCTGAATTTTACACTGTTGCTGTCATAAAATTTCAATATTCGATGACCATATACCAGTTTTATTAATATGGAGTTTTCAGACATAGAATTGCTCTTTAGGGAAATGTAAATTCGGATACAAGGAATTTGAAAATATGGAGTTCATGTAGCCGAATGTTCACGTTGCGTAATATGCGAGGAAGTAAGGAAATAAATTAAAATGAAGTTTCAAATATTAAATGGCATTCTTTTTTTTGTGTGTTGGGAAATTTCAATTATGCATTTTCCGTGGAGGTGGTTGTTCGTCGATTGAGCGACTGCATTCAGTGCTTAATTGACTTTTAATAAGATCTTAATTAATTTTCGCACATTACTGAAACGGTATAATTATTATTCACGTCACCTACCTATAATTTGGCTTCTCTGTTCGTTTGCAGTTAGGTGGATTAATCTCACAAAGAACTGCAATGAGAAGCAATTCTTTTAGGCATGTTTACTATTAAGTAATTAGTTTTATAAGAAAAAAACTCCTAACATAACGGATGTGGAGCTTAGAAATAAAAAAACGTAGATTCTTCATTATTAACAATTTTAAAATCGTTTCTAATTAATATTAATGTAAAATCTTTTTAATTAACGAAGTGTGTGTAAACCCATTGACCGTGACATTGATCCTAATTCGTGTAATTAAACACTGCATTTACCATCTGCCAATAGAAGTTTAATTAATGTAATCTTACTATTTGTTTTAAAAGAAATTCGTTTAGAAAAAAAAACTTGTTTTAATCTAGAATTTTAATGAATTTTCTTCTGTAAACGATGAACACTTACGATATTTGACTTTTTTGTGCTTATAGATTTTAAACTAGTGTCTAGTAGCGACTTTTAAAACGCTAACTATAAATGCAGCAAACTTGAGAATAAGACGTGGGTTTAGGTGTGTTAAAAGTGAGTCTCTACAAGTCTTCATCGCTTAACTCTGTCAAAATCCCTCATAATTGACGTTTAGACAGATTCTAGAATATTCTACAATATTTTCGAATCCTAACTGCAGCCTGTACAATCATTATCATTAGTTCACTATACTTGTATCATTAAGAAATAGCCAATAAAAGCAAAAGTATGGTTTCGTTAGTTAGCGCCGCTCAATAAACCTTTGTTTCTATTGAATATTTCGTAATGATATAGTGATAGTGAACTAATGGCAATGATTGTATAAACACACCATTTCGGTGGTTTGCATTCAGTCTGAATTTGGGAATGGCCCGGAAGACAAAAAAATTATCAAAGTCCTCGTGTGAGATCGAAGGCACTTCAGCGCACTTTTTCTCTACTACATCAGTATTCCTATTCTATTAGCATTCACCTGCAATTTGTTTTGAAGTTTTGACCCCACCATTAGTCAGATCTTGTCGGAGGCTACCGTTCCTTGATCGCCCAGTTATTTCGGAGGATTTCGCTAAAAACCCTCTACAAAATAGTACTCAATTTTTGGGGTACTTCTCATACCTCTATATTCTATAACTTTTAGGCACCCGAAGTCGCGGATCTTGCAAAATGTGGTTAATTTCGCCCATAGGAAAAACTACACCAGTTTGAAAACAATCGTACCAAAACTATTCAAATTCAAAGTACGTGGATTGGTGGAAAACTATTTATAATTTTAGGTAGGTTTAAAAAAAAATTATTTTGAAGATATATTCAATGTTCCAGACAACATTTTCACCCTGTGCATACATCAGGGTATCGATTTGCTTAATTAAGCCGGAAAAAAGGGTAAGCCGCAGTTAAACCGTAAAGTACTATACCTCATTGAGGGCAGAATGAAAAGGGTTTTAAGAATATGATATCGAAATATTAATACCTAAAAAAATGAAGTTAATGATGGTTCCGCACAGATGAAACGTTGGAATAATAAATCAAAGAACATCAAAAATGTCTGCGGCGAAGATTAGTTTTGCTCTAGGTCAAATATTAACGCCAGAAAAAATAGTTCGTGAGACCAAAAAATTTTCAAGATATTTCAAAATAGGGTAAATCGAGGAGAGATGGACCACCTTTTAAACATTTTTCGATAACTTCTTTATTTATAAGAATATAAGTCTACAAAACAGTACAACGTTAACATAAACATTCGTGGTCCTTTTGGTAAAGTTTAATGGTTAATATAACTTGACAAATAATTATAAATTCTAAAAAACTAAAAATCGTAATTGGTCCATCTATCCTAGTGGGGATAGGAGAGATGGACCTATATGAAAAGGAGAGATGGACCATCCATTAATTTAGGGTTTTTGTCCCTTTTTTTAAAGTGGGGGCGGCACCGCAGCGTTGGCATGTGTTGGTGTAGGATGTGCAACCATCGTGCAACCATCTGGAACATACAATGCATTGTAACCATTCCTCCTTTTTCTTTGTAAGGCGATAGTCTTCGAGGCACCCGACGCACTGATTTTCGATATCATCCAACGTTTCTTCCCCACTAGATGAATCATCCAAGATTACGTTTCCATCAGATTCTGAAGAAGTAGACTCGTGTCTGCGTTTCTTCTGCAACTTTTGATCTGTAGATTTCGGTAATTTGTTTTTGGAAGGTTTTTCCTTTCTCTGTCCCTTTGGATGAGGTGTTTGGCTTTGTTTTTGTTTTTTCTGACGAACAAGGGCTATGTGATTGGGTGAAGTTAAGTCACCCATTAGGTTCACACGAGCTTTTCTGATAGCTGGGGTTATCTGGGGTACAGGTGAAAGTTCTTGAAGTAGCTTCCCAGGTGTTTCTTCTTCTTCAACACTTCCCAACTGTTTTTTTGAATGACCTGGTTGAGGCGATTCATGGTAGAGAGGAAGGTGCATTCCGGAAGGGCCTGGTTGAGGTGAGTCACCATCGCGAGAAAGGGTCTCAGTTTCCCTTAATTTTGCTGTAGAGCCAGTTTGTTCCTCTTCTTCTCTTGCATGTATTGCAGCCTCATTTGGAGGTTGGGTTAGAAAAGCGTGATCGGGAATTTCATTCGGATTGTAAGGCCAAATTCCTGTTGACCGAAAGGCCGATACGGCATTGTTGACTGTAGCCGATTTGCCCCAAGCCTCCCCTAAAAGTTTGCCAAATTGCAACCGATTTAATTTTCTATTGGGGTTGCATTTGATCATCCTCCTACACGATTCATAATAATGCCCCTTCAGGCTTTTAAAGAATGCCCTATCCAGCGGTTGTAAATAATGTGTTGTATGGCTAGGCAAACAAAACAAAATTATATCGTGGTCCTCGGCAAATTGCAACGTGTCAAGATTGGTTGTATGAGAAGTGTGTCCGTCTACTATTAGTAAGACTTTCCCGGGTACTTTTCTGGGGTAGAAGTGGTTTTGTAGCCAGTCCAGGAAAATGTCTGACGTCACGTATGCCGACTTTTCTGACATGCGAATACGTGAGGCAGGTGGCATTCCGTCAGCCCATTCTGCTTTAGCATTTTTCCCCTTAAACACGCAGTAAGGAGGCAAATAAACCCCTTCTGCATTACAGCAGGCAACTACTGTAATTGTTTCACCTTTTTCGCACGGGCTAATTGAAGGTACACTTTTAGATCCTTTCTGAGCCAGCACCTGCTCGCGTGTTCAGCTGTAGTCCTGTCTCGTCTGTATTGTATATATTGCCAGGCTTGTCAAATAAACTATTTTGAGAGAGTACAGCATCGAGTTCTTTAAAATATTTCTCTACAATATTTCTAGACATTCCCAACGCTCGAGCTATTGAGGTATTTTCAGCTTTGCGAACTGTAATATCTGGATTTCGTCTCAAAAATTGAAGCAGCCATACATTACCAGCTTTACCTAAAAATGTGCACAACAATTTGTTACAAAGTTTTAAAATTTCAAGTAAGAGTTCATGTAACTCACCCTCTTCTCGATTAAATTTGTGTTCAATTCCAAGACGTTCGGCTAAATTATATGCCATAACGCGCACTTCCCCTCTAGTGGGTGCGAAACCACTTTTCTGCATTTTTTTTATGTGGGTAGAGAGCTTCATTTCTGCTTCTCTACCAAGTACACTACCAGGGCCCAATCGGTCGGTTTTATCCAGATTACTAGCTGCAAATCTGCGTTTGAATGTGGTTTTTGGAATGCCGAACGCTTTTGCTGCTTCATTGACACCCATTTGACCGTACACTACCGCATTAACGGCATCAGTTAAATTTTCTGCGGACCAACAACCCCTTTTAGGCGTATTCTGCTTACGCGTATACTCATTCGGCATTATCCTGGAACAACACGATATAGGTCCATCTCACCTATAGTGTACTGGTCCGTCTCTCCTAAAAGTGAAGGATAGATGGACCAGTAAATCCTGTTGAAATGCAATTACTTGAACACAGCGTTTTCGAGGTTAAGTGCATTTCGGAATACATATCTGCCTATGAGTGGTCTAAATTTCTACTTAAAACTTACCTTAAGTGAAATAACTCAACAACGAAAAACACTTTGAAAAATTTCGAGGACCATAAAAAAGTAATTTCCCAATAAATTAAAAAGTACTGCACCCACGCGCGTGTAACTGTAGGACCGATTAACGGCAACATTGCCTCATAATTTTACGCCGCCGTAACAGGGATTGAACGCTATCTTCTTAGACCTTTGACTTTGATTTTTTGTCTCATTTAACCAATGTTATATCTGACCGTTTTTAGAATGCCATAGTGCCCCTACTTTTTTTGGAGAACAGTGTATATATAATTTAGAAAATCTAGGAATGCAAATATTCTGGAAAAAATTACATGAAATATTCAGTTGGTAGAGTTTATTATCTGAACTTAAAGACTTTTGAATTGGTCACTGGCTCTTCGTATATGACTTTTTAGATTAGATTTTTAAAATGAACGAAGAAAGAATCTAAAGTCACATTAATAATAAGGGAAATTAATTTCTTTTGTCATTTATTCTTGTGGTAGTCACCGTATTAAGTTTTATTTTAGGCGAACGCTATAGCAGAAGCCAAATTTCAAAAAATCGCTATATAAATTTAAAAATTGTAGGTATCTAATTGTATGAGGTCGCTGTTAAACAGTTATTGCTCACACGGATAGACGGCCGGAAAATAATAAAAATATAAAGGATCTAGTAGTGTCTTTTATTTATTTATTTATTGCCCCTCCTATTCCGGACCCTTAACAGGCTTTCGCCCAATTACAGAATTAATGCATTTTAGAGGTGCCCCTGCAGAAGGCCTTAAGTTGTTCTATACTACTCCGGTATTTACCTTACCTATTAGGAAAACTGCAGGATAACCTAATTCGTAGTAGCCGGCAAAATGTTCGAAACTGATCTAAGGAAATTCCCATCTCTACCACAGATGAAAACCACCCCACCCCCGATTATGTAGCCCAACGCTAGTCTTGCCACCCACAAAAGTGAGTCGTGGTCGTGCCTTAGTTCGGGCCCGGGTCCGACTTTTATCCACAAAATCTCGATACGGGTCCGGGTATTACTCACCAAGTCATGTTCCCAATTTTATCAAGACCCGTCAAAATGTAGTAAAGAGATGGGTTTCCACTCCGGGGACTGATACTTTATTGTTATCCACTTCTTTTATTATAAGTTCCGTTTCTAACTTGTCTAAAGCTTCCCACAATTTTTCCATGGGCCGTACGCTTTTTCTAAATCAATTAACACTAAATGCACTTCATCACCTTTTCTTCTTCTCTGTAAGTTGGTGGATACCAAACAAGTTGTCCACACATTTCCCGATACAAATCCACTTTTCCCCTGTATCCGATCGCAATTTATTTTTTAAAATTTTATTTTTGGTCTTTATTTAATTGGACGGTGTTCCAAAGGCTGCTTTACCACCCAACATACTATACATTTACATTATCCTTGTCCGAACCCTTAGTACCGCAATAGAGCTTCCAGGTCACTGTTTCACAAAGGTCGCCTTTGTAGTGTTTTTCTAAAAACTCTACTCCCGCTGCTGGAGTGGTTATACTTAAACCTCTGTAGTTACTTAGGTCCTTTCTATTCCCCTTCTTGAAAATTGATATTATAAAGACGTCTTCAATTTTTGAGGAAACTTATAGTACGGGAGCTAGCTCGAAATCCACTGAACGAGAGTGATCAAAATTTTAACCAGTAAATCGATCGTCTGTCGCCTCAGGTCATATCACTTAAGGCACTGCGGTACTTCTTGCGGTACAAATTTTAATTCCCACTGGATCCGTAAATCCAAATGATCTAATAAAACCTCAGCCAGGCCCTGAAAACATAATTGCGAAAAATACAATCCCCCGGCGTCTCCCAAATCGCATGGTAAAATCTTGTTTTCGGATGGTTTTCTGAATTTTTTAAAATGCAAACCACTGCGTATACAAGCAAGTTTACAAAGTCACATTTCTCATCGTTTTCTAAATTAAAGCAAGTATAATGACGGCCGGTTTATTTTGAATTATTTGTTGACCAAGAAAGGTCGTCTCAAGTATTGACTAAAAAGAAACCAGTTCAGATGATAACGCGTAAATTTGAATTTATTTTATACTAGTTCAGCCGTGACGTGCAATGTGTCGATAGATGTTTTCGCGACGTTATTAACTGTAGTGAATTAACTAGTGTACGGATATGGGCCCTATTCAGATCCATTTCAACCAAAAGAAAATGTATTAAAACTTGTAAGTACTTTTGAGCAACTCTTATCGACACATTATTTTTGATATAGAGGTGTAGGCTTGGTCACCAAACACCACAGATTTCTAATTTTCTTTAAATTGAACTGAAAGCTAAAGCTTTTTCGTGGTGTATTTGGTATCCAGTCCAAAAGGTACTTTTATTGAACTGAAATAGTTCTCGAGGACAGATTGTGTTCGAGAAGTGCACCTTTGTATATACATTACATATGAAATTGTAATATCACTGTAATTTACTGCTCATTGGTTACCTACTTTGAAAACATAACAGGTTATCGGTTATCGGTTCGTTTATTTCTTCCTGCGTCGATAGTACATGTTCTGCAAAAAAACCAAAACCTTGAAATTGCAATCAACATTTTTTCGAATGGGATGAGATGCTGTCTTGATGATAAACTATGTGCCCTGGCTACGCTACATAACTGCAATATTATTATGCTTCAAAATTTTAAATTATTCCTATTAAGATCACAATTCATGAAGGTATATGAAGAACACTGATTTCCAACGCTCTTTTTTCTTTGAAAATGAATTGTATCAGGACCACAAGAATAAATGAAAGGTTGAAAAAAAAAAAGAAATTTTTATGAGTACCATTAGAATCAGAAAAGAAAGAATAAAAACGAGAAAAATTTAATGCCACACGAGACGTTTTATGTTCCCCTCATACCAATAGTTCATCCAAACAGAACTGAATCGAACTGGCCGAAAGTCAGACGCCAAACGTGGACGTCGCCGACACCTAATCAAAAGCGCGTCGTGGAAACGTACGCTTGAACATCACTGTCTGCCGCGTCATGGGACTGTCTGACCCTTTATCTACTTCCATGTGATCTACAACGACAATTTAATCCACATGACTTGTGGTATTATGGGGAGAATAATTATTGGATCGGTTTTTATGAGGGGTAGACCTAATGGGGAGAATACCTCAATTTAATAACAGACTTTTTAGAGAACTTTTTGGATGATATTAGTGCAAAGTCGAAGAGCCCCCTCGAAATTTCATAGAATTGCTGAAAAGAGATGGGCGGATAAGCAGTATAAGCACTTGTTCCGTTCACCCGATTTAATCCCTTTGGATTTCTTTCTTTGGGGCTGTGTAAAAAAAGAAATTTATAAGCGCAAATACAACGCCATAGATTTAGAAAATCTTACTCGCCGAATAATTAATTCAATTAACTTAAAAATGGTACCCAATTCAGTGTTAAAAAGGTCTCAAAAATGTACTAAAGAAAATTTTTTTTGAACACCTTCTTGAACATAGGTACCTATTCTAACTTGTAAGTGGTAAGTTCTATTTCTAGTTATTGTTTTGTAATGTACTCTGCCCGCAATAATTCCCGGGAAAAAGCTCGTGCATTTGCACAATTGAAATGATGTAACGTATGAAAAGGGATCAAGTACTATCAGTATTTTTAGGGTATTTTTCAAAAGGAAAATGAACGCTATTGTCCACACTTTGTCCGTCTGTCCATCTGTACTACTACTAGTCCTCCAGTTTAAGTTTTTTCGTTGTGGTTTCTTCATCATAGTTATTTGATGTATATTTTGGCTATGGTGCATTAAGAACTTTTGTAGATAATTTAAAAAGCTGTCATATGGATATGAGATAATAATATATACGGTATTCCATACAAAAAAGTCGAATTTTTTGTTATTATCTAAACAATGCGATGTTCTTTTGCTTTTTGTCACAGATTCGGATTCAGTAGAAGAAAAATACACAATTTTGATAATTTCACCGTTTATAACTCTACAACTAAGAAAGTTAATAGTAATAGTGCCGATTTAATTTGAAACAGACTGTATATATAATTATATAATTAATTTAGAGCGAAATTCTGCGTCTGCTCATGTCCTCATTTATTATTTTTCAATTCCACAAACCGGAAAAAATAGATTAGAATTTAGTATTTGCGTAAAAATCGAATTTTTGTCTTATTTGATTTTTACTAAAATCACTCGTGCCGTGACATTATTGAAACAAAAAATCGATTTATAATTTCTTTAATTTCTCCGACTTCCCACAACAAACAATTAGAAATGGGCACATGAATAGACGTAGAATGTTATGAAAAATTTATTTACAACGTTGCTATAAAATAATTAGGGGAGAAAATGTTTCATCATAAACAAATTACCATTGAAATCCCTATGGTGCGTAAACCGTTTCTCAACCCTATATAGGACAATAGAAAAACTGTTAATTGAATAGTACGTATTTTTCATTTTTAAATTAAACAAAAAAGTACTCAACACATATTTTTATAGATATTCAATTTACTAAGATAACAAAAAAATGAAAAATTCAAGATGGCTGTCATTTTTCCTTACTTGCCATAAGTTTACCAAATGGGTCTTTTAGTATGTTGTAGTACAAGTAATTATGTATCGATATTAGCCAAAACCAGCTTATATCTAATTTGTTCTAGGTTACCCCCTTAGAAGTTGCTATATTTACTGTACTATATACGGGGTGGTGACTTGACGAACGCACCATAGGAATTTCAATAGTAATTTTTTAATTTCCGATTATTTACTCCCCTAATTATTTTAGAAATAAAGTGTATTTAGGTTTTTTGTAGAGAAAAAAATTACAAATCGGTATAATACTATTGTTTCGTAAAAGTAAAAATTTAAAAATAAAAAACTACCGCGTTTATAAAGTCGGTAATGTCATGGAATTATGAAATCAAACAAAAGCACCTGCATTATTTATCTTTGTTTGATGGCCATGGCACCACTGATTTTCTTAAAAGCGCCAGTTTTTAGTTATCCAATTTCTTGGTTTCAAAGTTCAAAAAATTCAAAGCTATAGTATGCATGGATTCGTAATTTTTTTCTCTACAAAAAACTAAAATAGACTTTATCTCTAAAATAATTAGAGAAGCCAATTATCAGAAATGAAAAAAATGGTAAGTACTGAAATTCCTATGGTCCATTGTTCAATGCACCACCCGGTATAGGTGCAAAGTTTGAAACGAATCGGTCCAAGTGTTTGGCAGTTATCGTGTTCATGGACAGACGGACACCATTGACTCCCTATATTTAATCGTTTGTCAAATAACTAACCTGTTGTCAGATACTTCGTTATCCAATAACGGATTATTTGGTAGATAATCGTCAATTATTGCATAATAAACGATCGATTTTGTGTCCATATATTAACAGTAACAAGTTTTTTTAGTGAAGAAAATACACAATGGGCATGTCTCGATCCTTCAATTGTTATGAAAATAACCGCTGAATACATGTTTGCAGTAATATGGTAATGGCATGGATTCTTGGTGCGGTTACTCTTATGTCTAAAGTTAATATAGGGAAACTGAATATAAGAAACTGATAGGATACTGTACAGTTATCTAATTGTAATGAAAACTAGTTTATTACAAACATTGTGTAGATTTTGAACTGCTACATTAAGGGAACTAAAATAAAAGTCTTGCATTTTCGCAATACGCTCCTTTTTCACAAAAAATTCCGGCGGTTAAAAATTTCACACAAACTGAGATGCCAGTGCTAAATTCGATTAGAGTCGAGAGTATGCGTTTCAAAGTAGAAACAGAAAATTGCAAAAAAAATGTTAAGCGACTAATTATTTTGTTAAAACATTTTTTATTAAGTAATGCTTGGTAAAGGAAATGATAATGGAGGAATTTTCTTTAATAAATTTCTACCATCTCCGGTTTTATTTTCATATTGTTATAGCCGGCAGCAGTCTTTCTAAATTAAATTTAGTAAAATATTCAAAGGAAGTATTTCATAAAGAAAATATTAGGAAGTTGTGATCATTAATTTAATTTAAAAAGTTTTTACTTAGTTTGAATTTATTTATTTCCACCCCGTCCTTTTTTTACGTTCAACGTTTCGGCCGAAGACTTACGTTCGCCAACTAGCAATATTGTTTTACTGTTGGAAATAATAACAACTCAAACAAGAATGCCATTACAAGAGTAAGACATAAATGTAGCTTATGGAATCTCTTTTTGTCTCTATAGACAATCGCTACAATTCAGATGCTATTGATCTTATGAGAGAACCTCAGGGGTACAATTCAGCCAGCTTACAGTGAAGAAAATATTACGGCAATGCGAGTTTTTCATGCACATATATGTTGTAATAACCATAAAATACACATTGCTATAAAAGTCACCCTTTGTTATGGTCCTCCTTTTCGTCCCGCGCGTTGAACAAACATTCTGTTTTATCTCGTCCTCGTTTTATATTAAACCAACAATTAGATTTTGTAAAGTTTGTTTGAATTCCCGTATTTAAATATTCATTTTTCAACAAATTTACATACATATGGGACCCGGCGATATTCTGCATTTGCTTTACATTTTAAATTTCGACGTAATCATATTCCGAATTAAATCAGTTCATTTTAAAACTGCTAGAAAAGTAGATTCAATACCAACTTTGATAATAAGATTGAAAAGTTCTCTCACAACTCTCTATATAACAACTTAAGTGATTTACATTTTCTTTTGTCAAACTTTTGATAGTTTTTTCCTTCATTTGAATATTTCGAATAATATGATTTTAAGTTTCCTCTTGTAAACTATAAGTGTGTCTTTGTTAAGCAGATTTGGTTGAAGTACGTACGAGATTCATCACCAATTTATACCTTAAAAGGTTTCATGGGACTAGGCCATAATTTCTGAAATATCGTCCAGTTCCAGCATATTTTCAGTCAAGTATATAGTGATTTGTGAGCCAGAACAATGCAATATCAAAATATAGGCTAGAAAATTGTATTGATTGATTTCTGACATTTTAAAGCTATTTTGCTTATTCAATCCTTCGGGCTCCTTTGCTTCTTTTATAATGATGCTATAATTTTTCAATTAAATTACAAAAAGTAACCTATTTTGTTACAGCGGAAATAGACTAGTGTTGATTAGGAATTTAAGATCGCAGACAGTATTGCGCGATCAAAACAATTTTAGCACATTTTCATGTTCGCTAGTGCACATTGTCCAAAAATAAAGAGAGTGGGGAAAAGGTTTCAATACTGAAAAGGCGTAGAAAGATCTGTGTTTGGGTACATATAGATACCGTTTCGGTTAATGTGGGTGCAAATACGAAGAATCGCATACGATTTTCAGTATGGGAATTTTTTGCCACTCAGCTCGCATTCGGAAACCAGACTTTTAATGTGGCTCATATTCAATAGCACTAATCCTTGAACTCGTCGATAACGATTGGCGAAGGTTTGACATCTCCGTCTCTTTTCGTTCTCGAGTCAGACGAGGAACATACGGACATATGGTCAAAACCATCACATCATTTCTTTCCAAAAATTCTCCTAAAAAGTTGATAACTTATTGGAAGAATTGAAAAACGCAACCACTATTAAATTCATGAATCTTGAAGGAAAAATTATATTCTAAAGGAGTACATAAGAAAGAATTTACCACTCCTAATAGGTGGCAGCAAAAATAAGCCAACCTTAAGATCTTCTGTAAAAGGTTTTGATTTTAATAGTTATTTACATAAAAGTCAGGAAAATGATACATTACTGGCGAGGAAATATTGAAGTGCGAGGCCCCTTTAGGACCGAGTACTTTAATTTCCGAGTCAAGTAGTGTCATTTTAGTGACGAGTTTTGTATTAAATTTTACCCGAAATCGCCTTTTAATATAAAATTTCAATTTTTCAAGGTTTCAGGATGATTTTGGGTAAACCAAATTGTCTGATAAGTAGCGAATCTATTATTTTGTTTTCATGGACTTGGCATGACAGCTTTTGAAAGAAAGGGACAAAGTGTGGAAGGTGATGGAAGATGGGAAAATTGAAAGAGAATTTAGAAAGGCAGAAATGGAAAGACAATAATAAAGGTAAAAATAGGATGGAAGGAGGAATATGAAGTGTTCAGGACATGTAAAGGGCTAAGACAGGGATGCCCACTTAAAGTCCAACCTTATTTAAGACAGAAGAATAAGAAGAAAGATATGGCTCCTCGCATACGCGGACGACGCAGTGATCATGGCAACAGAGGTATAGAACAGATGAAGGAAACGATGGGAAGAATAGAAAGGAAATGAATGGAGCTAAATGTAGGAACGTCGAAGGTGATGGGATTTGGAAGGAGGGGGGGGGGGCGGAAGAAAAAGGCGAAAGGAGTATAAAGAACAAAAGAGAAATTAAATATTTAGGGTACCAAATGCAAAGAAACAATGGGGTCAATGCGCAGATAAGAGAACAAAATTAAGGAAAAAGGAGGTGGTGGCGATGACTCCAGATGTGGGGAATTGGAGAGAGGAGGTTCAAGAATGATTTCAGAACAAGAACGTACCTGTTCGATGCAATTTTCAGAGGGGTATTCATCTACGGAACGGAGTGGGTGGAAGGAATGGGAGGAACTAGAACAATATTAATAATAATAATATTTATTTCCTTCAGTAAGGAATTTTTTTAATCTGGTTTTTAAGTTATTGTAGAAGAAGATTTTAAAAATGGGTAGCGCACCAAATTGTATATTAGAGGAAGCAACAAAAATGGAAAAGATAAGGATAATATTCAAGGAAAGAGATGATAGAGAAATCGAACGCTTGGCAACGCGGATGAACACAAAAAGAATGTGGGAAGAACAAGGAGGATAATATCGAAAGGAGAAGAGGAGTGGGAGAAAAGATGGAAAATGAACTGGGAAAAATTGATGTGAGTGTACAACTACAACAACAGAGGGTGAAGATAGAAAGAGCACGCGGAAGCTAATAAGGGAGTGATTACCAAAATATTTGTAGGAGGGAAGAAGAGATATTAAAACAAAAGCGAGATTCAGATCCAGAAATGAAGAGAGAGTGAAAGATAAATGTCCATTTCTTTTCTCCACAAGGAGAAGAGAGTAATTTGTAGAATATGTAGAGAGGACGAACAGGACATAGAACACATATTATAGAACTGTACGGAAGTACAAATGACAGGAAATAGGAGTAAGGTAGGGGGAGGGGGGTTGAGAAGTGGATAACGTGGATTTTAAAGAAAAGGGGGGATGTTTTATTTTGATGTAATTTAAATTCTAAAAAGTTTTGACAAGCTGGCCTCTAATAAACATTGATTGATTGGTTTATATCAACATTAAAACATATTTTTTTGAAATTATTAGGTTTAAATTTCTGTAAAAATTAAAAATAAAAACTAAATTGTTCCAAGGATTAAGAAAAAAATTGATTTTTAAACATTTCAAGGGGCGAGCACGTTATTTCAAGATTTTGTTTTTAGCTCAGTACGGATTGTTTCGGATTTCTAATTATTTGTTCTTGAATATAAAACCTACCGATTGCCATTGAAAAAAAAATGTCCCCTTAAACTTCATTGAAAAAATAAGATTGGACTGGTCTAATACCATGCGATCAAAAATGAGTTGCTGTCGAGTCACCTTTGGAGTTTTTGTTACATGGGAAATCGTACTTAACTTGAACTTCCAAAGGCGACTCGACAGCTCATTTTTGATCGCCCGTTATCGAATCCAATGATGCCATAAGATACTACACCTTTTGTGGCTGCAAACATGATTTGTCATACGCATCTGGATTTTTCTTGTTCCATATTCAATAGTTTTTCTGAGAAAAAAAGAAAGATGCCAAAATTAATAAATTAGGTCTTCCACTGAACGTAGGATCGTAAAACTAGCAAAATCAGGGTATAACAATGACAGAGTGACCCGTTTTTAAAATCCTTCAAATTTTCTGCATTTTTGTTTTCACATTTCTTTACAGCAACACGAATTTTCTGTTCTTGTGTTCTTACTATGCAGTGATCCCGTTACATTAATTTTTAGAAAACACTTGCATCAAAAGAACATAATATTTGTATAAGTAGCGCTTAGCACAAAATCTTCTGGATATAGCGAGGAGGTGTTTCATAAAAAATTAACCCTTTTTGCACCTTGTTACATTTCTGTAATCCCGATGAGAAATAATTTTTGGGAGAACAATTTGTGTCGAGATGTAAAAAATTTACTTGACAATTAACATACGGTTCAAATAAAAACCAAAAATAGCAAAAACTATAATTAGCAATGACAACTCGTTCACTGACCATGGCGCCAAAACGCGTTTTAATAAAATTTAAGTTTTGTGAATTTTGGAGTTCATATTTCTTGCATTTCTGAAATGATGATCCAAGCGTGTATTCGAAAAGACTATGTCAAAGAGAGACAAAAAGTTTCCTGATAAAAATAATTTATAGAATAAAGATGTGGACGTGACAAAGTGATACCTTAGAATCCATACGCCCACATTTTTCTCCCCTTTTACCTTGTTTTTGTGATGTCTAAAGATGACAACTTGTTTGTAGAAAACAGTTGGTGTCTAGATTTTGTGTGGTTTCTTACAATTTTGTGGCCCTAGTGTAATAGTCTTTGAAAGAAAAACTGGTCTTAGAAAAAGCGGAAACGACGGAATCTTGAAACACACATAACTAAAATTTAAAAACAAAACTGCACATCCACGCACGAGTATATTTAAGTAGCCCATTTCGACTACAGATGCAAAACTGTTCGACAGTATTGTGTATACGGAACATTTGGTGAGTTGTAAGTGTAACTTGTAACCATTACTGTTGAAATTATGGGCCCCATTGTGGCAGGAACTTCAGCTGTTAGTTCCATTCATGGCCTATAATAACATGGTTCCATTCTTCTATTTCGTTTGGTGACAGAAATAAATTAAATAAAAAATACAAACTTTAGGATTCAAAGAAACCCTAATGCAACTATTTCTCTTTTTTTTGAGCATAGGGTCTGGTAGTTTACAAGATCGATAATAATTAGACTCCCTGGATTAAGGCTGCACGCCAGTTATGCACTGATACATAGATTGCAAATATGAATAAAGTGATGATAAATAGGCAATGAATTAAATTTGCAAGATTCTAGTTCAGGGAATCGGGATCAAAAATATTGAAAAAATGGTTTGGTCTTTCCAAGAGTTAAGCTTGATGCCCTTTTGAATGGACTTAAACATTACCCAATTATTAATCTGTGAGCTCTTTGACAGAGAGGGCAGTTTTTTATAACTATGATACCCTAAAACATTGAAAAGCTCATACAAAAACTTAAAGATAGACATGAGCCACTTTCAACGCCTTTTTACAAAAATAAAAAAAATGCGCTATTGTGGCCACTTTGTCCGTCCGCCTGTTCGTCCATCCTTACGACTGTGCCGCTACTAGATCTTTATCTTAAAAGCTATTGTTTTACTATTTTCGCTTTAGCGTTTGTTATGAATGTTATGATGGCTTGCACCAAGAAATTAAAATTCGAGAGCCACCATGGGGATCTCGGATGCTGTAAGAGATAGGTGGGTAGTTTGCATTTCGCAAAGCTGGCGTATTTTGATACTTAACAAAATGCCTATTTGAAACTTCCGACTACTTTCGGAGATTTCCTGAAAAAAAAACGAAATTTAAAAAGATATTTTGGTAAAAAATAAAAACGATTTTGCAAAATTTCGTTTTTTCAGGATATCGTAATCGGAATTTTTTCAGTTTCAAAACGGCATTTTGTTAAGCATCAAAATACGGTAACTGTTGAGAGTCCAGAACAAGAGAGGGATAATAAATAAATAAATAAAGTTTGCAAAATTTAAACTACGTACATACCTCTTACAGTTTCCGAGATCTCCATGATAGCCCTCGAATTTGAATCAGCCTGTATATAATAATAATATAATAATATAATAATTCTATATTTATTATTATCGATCATTGACGAATCCTTCATATTATTGGAGGTGGTTATAGTTTATCAGATTATGATATTTCAACTGTTGCTAACATTATAAATTTTAAAATAGGTTCGTTAGTCTTTTGGGATTCGGTTTATTCTCCTTTCCGTTCTTCTTCTACTTATAGTTTAGCTCTTCCGTTTTTGTGTTTTGTTACTATAGGTAGTTATTTCTTTCTGCCTTAGTTATGTATTGCTTTTCAAGATGTGTCATTCTCCAATAGAGATTATTTTAAGTCAAACAATTCAGGATCATTAGGGAGTAACATTGGTACAAAATTTCAACCAAATCGGTCTACTCCTTACGTAGTTCAATAAATATCGATTTTATTGCCAAAAAGCCATTTGGCATTTTCGAATCGCTCCCCAAAAGCTTTTCAGCTCTCCAGGCCATTTAAGGGAATATGTGTTTCAAATTTCAACCAATCGGTCGGGTACTTTTTTGGTCGAACCTTGTTTACACACATAGGTACCTATATACAGACATTTTTTTAAACCACTTTTTGGACTCCTAGAACCTCGAAACGTGCAAATCCGGTGACATCTCAAAATCGAATTTTGGAGTGATTTAAATAACCTCCCAATTGTTTATTGGTGAGGTTAATAAAACTTAAAGGCTTGTTCTAACAAAAATCCATGATCGTGTTGATTTGTAACTTAATTATTAATGGTTTAACATCAGAATGTCACCCAATGGGGCTGTTTAACATTCCAAAATATACGTAACGGGAAATGAGTGCCCCCCCGTGTCGTAAATTGCATTAAAACGGCTTCGGAAAATTACCGCGAGATCTGTTCGCAGAAATTTGAGTTTCTTTCGCGATGTCGCTCTATCGTTTCGATCGTTAGTTTAATTGGCGCAAATGAACGACAGTCCTACCGTAAAAAGTCAGCTAACAGCCGACACATGTTTTGTTGTCCGTCTTGCAATAAAGATGTCTTCGTGAGAATTTGTTGTTCTACTCATGAGCGGCTAATCGCATTTCTAGTCACGCTTCTTTGTATTGAATGATTTGCAATTTATTGCATAATTACGTAGAAAAACTGCGAATTACGTTAATGATAACGCTAATGGTTTCCACAATTCAATACCGATGGATTACTTTTGCCTTTTACTGATTGATGTGGGAAAGGACGAGGGGGTGTGTATAAACCGGTCGACAATTGTAGAAAGCCATATCGATAAATTTAAGGGTTCTAGGCGTTGTTGGTTTTGATGGGGTTATAGTAAAGGGCGGTTTAGCGTAAGTGCATCATCAGCTGTGGAAGCTACAGGTGGTTGAATTAGTGTAGTGTCGTGTGGGTCAGCAGCCGGTCCAGAGACGCGCACGCCACCGCCGCCGCCCGCATTCAACACGCCACCATTTACAAAACCCCAACATTGCTGAATTACCACCGACGTACAACAAGCGCCACCGCACCATGTTAAACAATCCCTCGGGTGCACAATACCATAATTATTTAGGTCCTATATTTGTATTTTCGTGCAAATCTCACTTTCGATTACGCCAAACAAGCCAAATTTGAATTTTATTGCTGTTTATTTCCTTCGAAATACACGTATACGTAAATAAGATTTGTAAAGTGCTTTTGGTACGTTTCTTGTTTATTTTTAAACCGCCTCCAATTTTGTTCGAGGCAACAAATTGACAATGTAGTCTTTCATTCAGTTCAGATGAGATGCGTTTATCGACTTACAAAAAAAAGGGCTTTCAAAAAAGAAATTGAAATATGTTTAAAACACAATTTCTTTTACAAATTAGTTTAATTTTCCACGGATCTGTAAACATTCCTCTTCTTGGTATAAAATAAAGCAAGGAATTGGTTTCCATAATTAGGGTTGGATCTGTGGCAAGGCGAGGCCATCAAATTTTGATTAAAATTTCTTTTTTTTATATCTAACTCTGTAACTTCGCCTTTAGATAAAATCAAACTGTACTTTCCTCTTTTCGGAAATATATACAATCCGCAATGATCACATTTTGCATGATTTTCCATAAACTAATGGAGTTTTGAATGAAATGAAAGACTAGATCGTATAGTATATCAGATTTCACCAACATTTCTAAACTCAGGGTTTATTTAGTAGATTCGGCCATAATTCGATTTAGCCGCATCTGGCATAAAAACAAAACCATTAGATCGGTAGTGGTGGACCAACCTTTCATAAGTATAACGCACCCATCCACTTTAAAAATGCTGCACTAGAAAACGAGAAGCAACCAATAATTTCTGCAATTATACAGATGCAATTTTAGCGCGTTAATCAAAACGAAGTCAACGAGAATGGTCTTAGAGCAGCTGTCTGCAGCAGCGTGTGAATTATTTTTAATTACCTCCATAATTCACCTTCTAATCGAACGCGAATACTGATTACTCTAAACTGTTATTTTTACATAACGGTTAATAAAGTGCATGGAATATGGCGCATTTTATGGGAGAATTTCACGGGCTAATTCCCGTCTACGACATATGCTACGTTTTTCAATTTTGAGGATCATGAAAGTGTAACTGCAGCGGGTTTCTTCGGATGATAAATTTAAACCTAGCAAAAGCTCTCCTTGCCACAATCGTAACATTAAGGGGAATATTACATATTCATGAATGTGGCCACTACGACTGTGGTAGATGTGTTCGGGTACTCTCAACCTGTTGCCAAATATTTGCACTTATGTAATTGATATTGATTTTGTCTAAAGTCAAGAGAATCTTGAGAGTAGAGCCATCTTGCACTTACTGAAACAAAAAATAGTCAGAAATATTGAAATGCATTCTAACGAAATTAAAAAATTAAAGAAAACGAATAAGTTATTCAAAACCGTAATTTGCAAATGGCGAAATCAAAGGTGATGGTCTAGAATTTCTTTAACAGTTCACCGCCTTCCACAACATACGTACATTAGCTCCACCCAATCCAAGTTCCTGGTTACACTACTGCTCCCTTGAGATAACTGTCCCGTACCCAATTTTAGGGTTCCCTTTATACCAGAGAGAAAACTCGTTCCGGGAAATTCGCCCAGGAATTAGTAATTAGAATTTGCCCTCTGATTTTGCAACTAAGATAGTTTTGGTATATTTCCTTTAACTCGTAAAAGAACGTAGTCCCACACGTCCTTCTCCAATATTGGTGTGAAAAAGCTCCGCTTATATGACAAACATCTAATGCCAGGGTTGTAATTTTTGTGGTGCATTAGATGATCCACAAACTATCCTACAAGAGCATGTGAAAATGTCAGCCCTGTTCGTCTTAAAATTAGATAGAAAGAAAGTTTATTTTTCCAAAGCACAAAAAAACAGAAAGAAAGAAATAAAAATAATACATTTAAATTGACAACATTTTTTTTGTTACGGTAGAATAAAATAAAATTAGACTTGAAGTGCGCTATATACCAGTTGTATGGAGGTTACCTTCAGAAATTATATGGGATGTAATGATGGTGGATAGGATCCCATATTAGAAGGTATACTTTATGCAATAGCAAAAAAAAAAAAAAAACTTGTACTTAAAGAAAAAAATGTGCCTATTAAAAACAATCTTGTGTGTGCTTGTTGCCGGATAAACTACTGCAGATAATTAATAACAATGATGATATTTGAAGACGAAAAAATTTATTTAAATAAAATTTTAATGTTTTCTAAGGTAAAGAGCCACGATTTTAATTTTTTTCAGAAAAAAAACCTCTGTTTTTTTGGGAGGTCACTTTAACCGGGACTAGGTTATACAATTTTGGTGCACAATATACAAAAAACCTTTTATATGCTTCTAATTTTGGAATAGGTACTACGAGATTTAAGGCTACTCGAATATACTCTAGCACTTCACATGAAAAATGTTCTCAAAACACGATAAACAAATATGTATCTTAGAGGCAATATTTGTAAATTATGAAATAGGGCAAATGCATGATCTCTATAATTTTGGCACCTTATAATCTTAATAATTTTTTTTGCGGTATAAAAACGGGATAAATCGTGGAATTATACGTCCCTCCCCAACAACATATTCCATACTGTAATTTTGAGTGAACTATAGAATAATAAAGAATCTTTAAGGACAAAGAGCGGACATATATGCTTTAAATGTCGGTCCGTATGGCGCAGTTCAGTTAAAGCTGAACTGTGGTGCTAAGGGTCCCTGGTTCGAATCCGGGATCGGGCATGGATATTTGTAAATGTATAGTGGGTTGGGTTGGTAGAGCAGCCTTGGCTGAAATCCCGCCCGTTCAAAAATAAAGGCAACTTAATAATAAAAAATAAATAATAAAATTTAATTTGGAGAATTCGATCAATGTTTACTTGGGACACAGGCACTTAAAATAGATATTCTGTATAGTGTCCGTTGTATGTTTTATTGAAAAATAAATAAATTTCTTTTTTACACTTAGTGCAAACTTATTGATCTTGAACCATCTTTTAATTTTATTTAAATCACTCTGCAATCATGTTGAAGAGTAACTACGGTACCAGAGGAACAGAGCTGGTCAGAATACTTTCAAAAAGTATTTGAATACTAAATAATAAATACTTTACACAAATCAAAGGTATTCAAATACTATGCGAAGTAGTAGTAGGGCACAAAACGGGACCCTGCGGAACTCCGCATGTAACTGCACCATTGACATTGTGAATACGTACAACATTTAATTCGGTTCATTAGATAGCTATGAAACCAGTTCCACGCGACTCCTCTTATTCCTACTTCCCACCCATAAATGCTGCTTTGGTATCTTGTAATCTACTGAATCAAACGCTTTGGTGATATCGTTAAAAATTCCTGATACGAACAAATTGTCATTAAACCCTTCAAATAAACCGCTGCAGAAGTTTATTACAGTATCTTCTGTAGATTTGTCAGGGACAAACCCACACTGGTTATTGGACAATATGCTATGCTTCCTGAAAAAGGTTAAAAATCTGCTTTTTATTATTTTTTACCAATTTCTGTGTCAGAAAACGCCCTTGTACATGACAATCATACAGGCTGATTCAAAATCGAGGGCCACCATGGGGATCTCGGGAACTGTAAGAGATAGGTAGCTAATTTAAATTGGGCAAAGTTGCGCTTAACAAAATGCAGTTTTGAAACAGAAAAAATTCCGACTACTTTCAGAGATTGCAAAATCTTTTTTATTTTTTACTGAAGTTATTTAAAAAAATATTTCAAAATAAATGACCATGGTCAACTTTGTTTGTTCTAATGGGAGTCATTTTTTACTTTTTGTGTCATTTGATAGAGAACACTACCCCAAGACAAAGTTTTCTAGGCAAAAACGCAGGATGCGCAACATCAACTGTCTTAACTATCGAGATATATTTTTGAAATTTTAACCATAGATGCAAAGAAAAATATAGCCGTAGCGTTTTGGGAAGAACTGATGCATGGAAAATGCGCTTACTCATCTTAAATGGCGCCAAAGCTTTCTTACCTGTTTTTAGTTTCGTCATTTTCTTCAATTTATTTTCCAACCATTCTTTTTAGATCGACAAGACGTTCCAGAAATAACTTGATAAAATTACTAGCTTACAAGGGGTATCAATCAGTAAAATTAATAATAAACCATAAATGAAATACAAAAATTTTCTAATAAAATAATATGTACTGGCAGATTTATTAGAAAAAGCGGAAGTTGTTAAATTTTACAAGATACATTCTGCAGTACTTGGCAGTTGTAGCCAGTAGATGACCCCTCAATAAAACATTGTAGGGGAAGAACTAGTGACTAGTGCTGATATAGGGATGTCAAAAGCTTCAGTTATGGAAGGAAAACCTCATATGAAAACCGAAAACGTTTTTCCTGCTTAGTGACAACTGAAATGTTATAACGGGTACGAAATTCAATTAGACGTAGAGTGCCAAAGGGTTTGAAAGTTCAAGGAAGAGCTTTCGAACCTTTTCCTAAGCATAACAGACGTTGAAAAATGTGTAATTAAGTTGTAGGTTTTTTTAAATTGTAATATGTAAAATAACCATAGCTCCGTAACCCTGGAAATAATTGAACAAAAAAGTATTTCTACATACGTAGTTTTGTATGTATATTCAAATTTTAAAAATAAAATTTAAAATGTCAAAGTGACCTCCACTTCTAGAAATTGTCAAAATAGAGAAAATTCGCCAAAATTTCATAAAAATATTTAAAACCGTTTTCGAAATATCGCCTTGTAATACAACTCATCCTGTATAAGGGTATCCGCATTTCTTATTTTGACGAATTATGCTATTAGTTTTCATTTAATGAGACTTTCCTATTTAATTAGTAGGAGTTCATTTATATTGGTGCAGATGAGGTGGTCGAAAACGTGAGTTTATAAACACAAAAACCAGGAGATCGAAATCTATTACTCTAGTATGATTATATAAGATTACCCTCTCGATTAGGTATATAACAGTTTGTTTCGTTCCCTATGTTTCTTCCGTATGTATGGTTGGTTGCCTGTTAGAATAGAGTACAGATTCAGTATTTAAATTTTAAAAACCAGTATTGTCCTTGTCCTTGTGATAAAATTCCTTTACCTTTTATCTTCTTTTCCGGTCACTTTTTGATTCTGGCATGGTCGTATGTCCAGCGTGCCAATCTTCATTTGTGTAAAAATTTCATCTTAATTAATTATAAGGATCTTCACACATTGAAGTAAATATTTTCTAATTGTTACCCAATTTTGGAGACGTTTTTGGTTCTCATGGTAATATTTTTGGAGTTTCGCCAAGCGGATTTTGGAAGCACATTGGTCATCGGCTTGATACTTTGGCTCGTTTACGATCTTTAGAGGTTTGTACATCTTGTTTTGTTATTCCCAGCCCTTATTGGTAAACTATTATTTTTAGCCGATTTTTACTACCTACCAATTTGTACGTTTTTCGTCTCGTCCATCATTGTGAGGGAAACGCATAGCTTTACCATCGATATCAACCCGTATAAGAAGGAGCCCTGCGCCCCATTCATCGCAGAGCCATCACCGATCATCCCCTACAAGTGCGTCCCTGTCGTTCTCTGCGTGGCGTCACCAACCCCAATTGTGGAACGGTATTCTACAACGAAAGGTCAGCTGTTTATTACTTGAACCTTCCCGACTACTTTGCAACGAACCATCGAATCCTGCATCCACGTAGAGACACCCTTGCAAATTTGTTCCCTTCCTCTCCTTACTTCCTTTCAGTTCCTTTGTTTTGTTGTAATTCGTGTTTTAATTTCAACAACTTATCACTGAACACTGGTCACGTAAAGAAAAAAAAACGATAAGTAAAATAAAAACATCGTTGTGCTGTTATTGGTTATGTATTACTTTAAAACCGACAACCCTTCTGGTTGGTCGGACGATTAGAACTACTTTTTTTGGTTGTGCCTACTGCACCGAATTATTATTTTTGTACGTTTATGATTGTTAGGCAGTTATCAAGATAGCCTGTTGTTTTTTTTTGGTTCTTAAAAAGGTAGAATGCCCGAGGTGAGGTACGTTTTTAGTAGCCCGTGAAAGAAAGGCCTTTGTTTTACCCCCGCACTAATTATTTTTGATTTTCATTTTAAACGCTCTAGACCCCAAGCGTGAGGATCTAGCGGCACTTGCTACTGCAAGAGTTTATTTTATTTTCATTATTTGTACGTTTGGAACTTTAATCTAAAATTTTTATTAACCGTTCAAGATACAGCGATCCCTTGATATTATAGATATACAGATCTTTAAATTCTATGCATATCAACAACTAATTTAATAAACGACCAGTTCACCCCCAATAGTTCTTTTTTTTTTTTGAATTTACAGGTATGTGTTGTTGTGTGTCCTTTTATCTTTCAGGTTCTGCGTTTCCTGTAGGTATCTTCTTGCATTTTCAAACGTAGTGGCGCTACCCTAGTCAATCAGAACCACGCGAATATATCCCTGAAATCTGAACCGCCTCGCTCCTGCATCAGAGCTAGACCGGAGCAATACCGGCATTTCTTTTTGCGCCCAAATGAAACCGTTATAGGTAGGATTTAAAAAAGATTTCTGTGACGCCTAGAATTTTCTGAAAACGTTTTGAAGAAGATTTTTCTACAAATTTCCGACAACGTTTCCGAAACGATTTCTAAGATTGTTTCAAATGTGTTCATGAGTTTTAAAAAGACTGCGTAACTGGACTCCGTCAGGAGGCTGAGTTCTCTTCGATATATTCTTCGTGTGATATCCTGCGAATATGTGCAGGTTGTGATTTGGTGGTAGGTAATGAATGCCGATCAAAAACTGGTACATACCCCCAATTTCAAAGTGAGCAAACAAAATTTCAATTACTGTAATCGTTGTTAGTTTTTTCACTGCTACGGCATTAATCTACTGTTGGGGGGGGGGGGTATTAATTATGCAATACTTGATTCTGCATTAGTTCAAGCGCTACGAGTTCATCAACTTATCAAATTTAATAAAAAATGTAATTCGTATCCGCTTTCTAACAATTTGTGCGGGAAGGGTTTTATTATTTTATTTTTGGTCAAATTAAACCTTTATTACAAAGGATAAAAATCCCGTCTCTTTTATCCTCGTTTAGATTTAAAGTTGCGATAAAAATGACAATGTAACACTGTTACAAAAGTTAATGGTTTTTTTAACGCTACTATGGATTAGACGTTCTAACCCTCTCCCTCTTTCGCCGCCTATTCAAACGCGGCGTTACTTTTTCCAAACTAATCAATTTTAATGTTATTTCAGCTAACTGACGTTCGTTTGGAAAATACATAAAGTAAACTGTAATTTGTCGTTTCGATCCGTAGAAAGGCTCATACAAATATTCTATTTTTTTCTTTCGCGCTTTAAGTAATTAACGAACAGGTGCGTGTGGAAGCAATAACAGGTGTTGTAAAAGTTAAAAATAAAGTTATAAGTTTAAAATAGAGGTATTTAAAAATAAATTCGACGAAGTACAAATAGGCTTAATACACAGTTGTAAAACACGGCTTGTACAACATGACATTTAATTGCAAGATTCGATCTCATCCAGACCTACAAATCACAATATCGGACACATCTGGGAGGTCATGAACAGCCATTGTATTCTGAGCAGACCTCTACTACGTGCGTTGGTCACGTTTTCTATATCCCGCGATGACGGCACATGTTGCACTCCATACCATTTTTCTGACATAATATAACACACTACATCCTCCATTACTTTAAGCTCATAGTTTCGGTGTTAAAAGTATCGTTAGCGATCGTCCTTTTGTATGCTAGCGCTAGGATAACCGGTATAGTAACTTCTCATAATGTAGATGACATCCTGCAAGTCCTGCGCTTTTATAAATGACATGGCCACCGTAGCTGCCTGTTCTCGAGATCATGTTCTTGATATTTTTATTTACGTTAAACCATCTGAATTTGTTGCTCGAAGTTGAAACGTACAATTTCTCTGTATGTTATTAAATTCAATCACATCTTTCTACAACTGCGATATTTAAAAGCATGCAAACGATAATTGCATACAGCTATAACTCGCAATTTCCTGGCGAATATTGCGTTTAGTATTTAGTTCAAATTGGTGCACGCACTCTTCTTTGATTCGCTCACTTTTGCATTTCCCATGCTTCGAAAGCTTATACTGAAGCTTTTGAGGTTCAAGAAGAGACAAGAACGAGTTCAAGAATCGTTTGGTAGGTGGCAGTTAGTGGCAAAATTTTAGCGGATTTGCTGTTTTGCATCATTTTGTAGTGATAGCAGTTGTAGTTATTATGGTAGTAGTACTAGGTTAAAAAGTGATGGTGTGACTTATAAGTATGTAAATATTTGCAATGAAAAGCCGACCTTAAGCACCCTTTCTAATGTCAAAAAATCTTCTGTATATTTATTATTATTTAAATACCTACTTGTACCTATGTTTCTCCATGTAGTTACATAGGTATCTTTATGGCAATACGTTGTGTGTAATGTCATCCACTCATTCGTATAATAATAGTTCAGGACGTTCCCAAACTTGCGTGTTAAGTTCGCCATAATACAGTACTCAACGTTTCCCACCCCTTGGGGTTGAGTTATACTTGAAGAATACCAACCCAATATATTTTTTACAGCAGGCGTCGAGGCAGGCGTATTATTCAGTGGTGATATCCTACCATAACTTATAAGAATCAGATGCCTTGCTTAAACATTCATCGTTCTATGGTCAAAATTTTCGATTTCGTCACTTTTTCCTTTTAGGACAGGAAGTAATTTTGGATACTTGCATATGTATAAATTTCTTTTACGTTTTGGCATTGTGTTTAACGTTTTCAGTAAAATTTTCAGTTTTTTTTCCACGACACTACTTGAGAAAAAAAATAGTTTTTATACATTTTTCTGCATTTTATTCGAACCAACTCAGCAATTACTTTTTTAAATGTGGCTATCATTATTTACAAATTACCTTTCTCTGCATTGTCGCCGAAGAGTTGTATTGCATTGCCTGGCGATGAGTCAAAACTGCAATTAAACCTTCAACATTCTCCTATTTTTGATATCTGAACTAATCAGGATATAAGAGAACAACTGAAAAAATGTTGGGGTTTTGATTCCCCTCCAAGTTAGCACACGATACTCGAGGTCAAAATCTTAATAGTGTAGTGGTGTACCCCCAAACAACCTGTAAACATTTCATTAACTTTGGAATACTTCCCAGATAAAAAGGGTATATCGACTGAACTACTCCGAATAAGCAGTGTTATTTTTCCTTTTGGTTTCGTTTATATTACATAATTTTTGTTTAAATTGTATCGGTTGTGTAAAACGTGAAATTGCGCGTGTAAATAAAGGTTGCGATAAGAGATTTTGATATCGGACGTAAGATAATTCACGCACTTGTTCTGGCGCGCGTGTAAATAAAGGTTGCGATAAGAGATTTTGATATCGGACGTAAGATAATTCACGCACTTGTTCTGGCACAAGAGATTCAGGTGGTCAACGATGTGCGCATTATATCAGGCGTACTGTGAGGAGGGGTTTCTTTGCAGCCGGCGTTATTAATTGGAGATTATTCTTTGACGAAAGTGGTGTTCCTTTAAATACGCGAGACTTGGGGCTGCTGTTAGTTCGCGATGGTGAAAAGTTATGGGCGTATGGCCCTTTCAATTTTGTTAAAGACGCAGTTAGCCAGTTTCCAAATAAAGTGTGTAAAGGAACTTCAGCAATCTTAATAAGATATTTAATTTATTGTTCAGTGAAGTTGCAGAAGTTTGTGGAAAGTTTTATTAAACGGTTTATCCGTACACAGAAAAATTTAGTAGGAGTGGGAGTCAAAGAAGCAGTTGTCTGCTCAGTGAAAGTTAAAAAGTGTCTACCGTCAGAGCAGCCGCCGAGAATCTTTTTCATCTTGTTTATCAAGTTAGTTCGAGTTATTGAGTCCAGTATTTTAAAAGAGAAAGTGCAGTTTCCTGCAGCTGTCAGCGAGTATTTATTTCCCGAATCTCTAGCTTCATCTTCGACTTTTCCATTTCTTTATTTTATCCCAATCCCTTTCCATTCTTCCCATCATTTCCTTGATATGTTCCACCTCTGTTGCCATGATCACCGTGTCGTCCGCGTATTCCAGGGACCATATCTTTTTTTGTACCCACTACTATCCCTCTACTTTTGCCGCGTATCTAAAATACTTATTCCATGTCTCTTAAGAAGAGGTTAAATAAGGTTGATCTAAGTGGGCATGGGCATCCCTGTCTTAATCCTTTACGTGTCCAACACACTTCGGACTCATTCCCTTCTCCTACCCTCAACCTTGTTTCTCCATTCCTTGATTATGTCCTTTAACTTCTTATCAATATTCCCAGCTTCCATACTTTTTCTACTTCAGTCCATGAAAAACGCCTTTCCGCCTTTTTTTTCAATTCCTTTTCCATCAATATGTGTAGTACATCTATGGGTCGGTCGTTCCCCTCCCTTTTCTGAAACCCATTTGTGTTTCCTCCCAACATCCTAGTCTTTCGTATCATTGCAGAGTGTAATAGTCATTCCTCTATACTTTTTCACACAGTTTCCTCTTTTGTAGCACGAAACATTTACTCCTTCCTCTTCACATAAACACCCTCTTCTCCGAACCTTGTTGACTAGATTACTCATCCTTTCCCCTTTAGCTTATCTGTGGCGAAAACACCCACGGGTCATTACCTATCTCGTCTCTCCCTGCCACTTCCCCTTTCTTCGGTCTTTTTAATAGCTGTTCGATCCCCTCTTTTTTTATATCATCTCCTTCCTAACTCTTCCATAGCCTCCTCTTTCTCCTGCTTTCCTGGTAGTAGCGTGGTAAAATGTTGTTTCCATTTGTCTAATTATTGTATTTCTCTCCCATCTTGTTCTATTTTTTTTCCTCCGTTTATCACTTTCCGAAAATCATTTTCTGTTTTTATTTCCCTGATTAATTTGCTCTTGTTTCTGAATCTTTTTTTCTTTACATTTTCTTTTGTGCTTTTCTTCTGTTTTCTCACTCCTTTCTCCCCCCTCCACTTCTTTCTGTCTCCGTAATTTCTCTGTATCTATTTTCTGTACACTCTTTGTCCCACCTTATTTTTAGCGCATTTTCCTACGAAGATATTTAGTTCGTTCTTTTTGCATTCGGTAGCGTATAGCTCTGGCACCTGAGCCAAGAAAAATCTTGATGAATAAACTGCGCATGCTCAGGCTGCGCAATGTCAACTTTCTTATTTATTGATATATTTTCTTGAAATTTTAACCACAGATACTTCTAGTAAAAAAAAAGATAGCGCACATACATAGCTATGGCCTTTTAGGAAGTGCTGATCAATTCATGGAAAATGGGCTGAAGTTACTCGCCTTAGGGCGAAAACCTTTTTACTTATTTTTCTATCCTTCACTTCCGTTATTTGTTTTCACGTTATGACTTTTTTGAATAATCTCCTTTGTATTCTTCCACTCTTCACATTTCTCTGTATTCTCTTCAGTTTGGTCTCTCTCTATACTCCACAGTGTCTTTTCTCCATAACTGTACCTTCCTTCTTATCTCCCTTTTTAGACTCAATTCCATAGGTTGGTGATCCGATTCTGTCCTGGTTCCTATCTTAAATTAATCTATTCCTTCCAGTATTTTTAGCACATTTTAGCTAGCTTTTAATCTCACATTGGCCGGCCGGCTGGCTGGCTGGCAGCAAATACGGGTCTGTAGGAGAACGCTTGTAGAAAGATGAGAAGTGTACATGTACCTACCAGGGCCACTTAATTAATAACTTCAGGGACGTGAGTACAGGATGTGTGGGGTTTGCGACATCTGGGCGCTATCCCCGAGCACGTGGTGATTTTTTGATTTTTTTCGTATCTTCTTCAATAGTTTTGGACAGATTGTTTTCAAACTGGTGTCGACGGAAAGTTCTTTTAAACCCGCACAGCTCCTGCGCGACGGAATTTTTTTTCCTAGCGGCGAAATTAACCACCTTTTGCAAGACGCGAGGGGTAGTCGACTTTAGGCGCCCTTTCTTTTCGTACAGCTCGAATCACGTATCTCTTTCTCGTGTCGACAATGAGAAGTGCTCCAAAAATTGAGTACTATTTTGTGGTACATTTTTAGCGAAATTCATCAAAATGTGAATTGCGGGTGAACGTTGGAAGTGGGTACCGACAAAGGGAATGTGGTAGCCTTCAACAAGATCTTATTGATGGCGGAGTCGAAACTGGCTAATCAAATACTAATCTACCGCACAAAAGTGCGCTGAATTCCCTTCAATCTCACATGACGACTTGGATAATTTGTTCATTTACTATTGTGTGATCAATTATTTCCATTCTTCTCTCTTTTCTGATAATTCCAGTAACGCCCCCCCCCCCCTCTTTGCTGCACTCTTCTCATCTCTACCCACTTTCCGTTAATTCCTGTTCTGGCATTAAAATCTCTCCCCAATATTGGCCCCTCCACCTCCCTTTGGCCTACTAAATTTTCTATTTATTTTTTAAGTCCTTCCTTCCTTCTCTGTTATATATCGTTATCACTTATCACTATCATGTTTAGCACTTGTATTCGCAAACCTGTTTAGAACTCAGCGGCAATGGCGTATCGAGTGTTTCGGGATAGTCCTTCGACGTAGTATGAGATTATATTTCAGTAGAACAAAATGTTTCTATTGGTAGTGTTAGTCGCAGAAGAAATTTAGGTGAAATTCCTGATTATTTCAGAAATTCCATAGGGGTCTGAGAAATTCTAGAGATCCACAAAAAAACCAAAGCCTTCTAGGTCTACTAATTTTTGATTAAGGCCGCTAATAACAAATTACGTCTAAATAATTGCGGTAGGTGCCAGGATTTTTTTACTGGTTGAGTATTATTTAAAATTTAACATTAAGTGATTTAGAGCTTATGTATTAAAAAAAGGTAAAAAAGCTCTATTAGAAAGGATATTTGGATGCATATTTTGATAACCCAAAGTTAAGCATTTTGCTGCGATTTTGAGATCGATAGTCTACGTTGGTTCAATAGTGACAATTCAGGGCGCAGTTTCACAATTCAAAACCTTGATTTTTATACCTATACAATGTGCAATTGTTAAGTATGCCAGAAACAGTAGATTGTAGAGGGGCTAAGATGATTTTTTAGCGCATTTTTGCAAATTTATTTATAAAAAGTAGCTTTTAATCTCACTTTGGCTGGCTGGCTGGCTGGCAGCACATGTGGGCGCGTAGAAGAACTCTTGTAGAAAGGCAACGGG
>NW_022170738.1:1275955-1280847 GCF_008802855.1 Photinus pyralis
TCTCAATTCATATTTTTCTCCCGCAACTACCCACACTTTTTTAACTCGTCATTAATTCTGAATTTGGGGAGTATTGTAATGCCAACGTATTAACGAAATAAAAAAATTCATTTTAAACCACAATAAACGTTGGAATTACGTGTTTATGTTAGACCGATCAATCCAAGGATAGGTTTAATGGAGTTACCCAATACTGCACAATCAAGAGTCAGATTTTTAGATGCGTATGTAAAGAATTGACTACACCGTATATTTTTGGAATTGCCCAGCTCTCCTGAACGCACGGTATAAAGAGCCGCTGCGTTACGAAACTGTTTTGCCGAAAGTATTTGTGTTGGGCTAGGAGTGGAAGATACAGAAGCTGAAGATACATAAGTGATTTAATTTCTAGAGTTCTCGTTCTCGTCCAGATATTTCAGTGGGTTTTGTTGCGTAGGTAGCTTGGCTTTTTTGTTAGGGATGTCTCATACGTAGTTTTCTCATGTACGTTTCAAGGAATTGAGAGTTTAAGAAAATTCCTTTAGTTTCATTAATGATTTATCCTTCAGGGATTAGAATGATTATTTGTTAGGGGAAGGTTGAAGATTAGTAGGTACAGGGTGTTAATACAAGTTGGGACATATTACAGTTTTTGATAAGTAGGTATTTAGGGGAGTATTACATAGGTGTGGGCGACTTTCATTTGAGATTAATATACAGGGTGTTTGAGAGATTTTATGTGATTATTTTGCATAACTCCTGAATATTTGAATTTTTATGTTATATGGAAACTGTTATGGGATGGATCTCGAAACCCCTAACTCTATAATACAATAGGTTCTAGCCAAAGGTGGGTGCCTGATCTCAAACGACGAACACAAATTCTGAACATACCCGTATATTGTTGTTATGGTGCGATGGGTAATGTCCTGACGCAGGCGCCTGAGTTCTTAACTGTAAACAAAAATAATATATTTGTGTAATCTTCGTACCGTGATCCCTTGGAGTGAATGCCGGGATCAATCTTAGTATATAATTTCATTTTCGTCAGTTTATAAAGGAGAATTGGAAAAGAAGTGAGCAAGTGAGTACGTATCCTGGAAGATTTTCAATAGCTCTTTTTTCCTTCCTTGTAACAAATGATGTCCCTAGAGCTATTCTCGTGTGATTAAGAGAGGGCAACACTGATTTGAATTTGGATGATTGTTTTTGTTATTAACTTTTTTAATTAAATTACGCTCTCTGGCGTTTTGTTTACGTTGGCCGATCATTAGAGCGACCAGGGGCGAAAAGAAAATTTAAATTATACAATTCACTGCACCTTCTTCGGTTGAGAGGGGGGCGGTATATCTACTACTTCCCCACCATACATACCCTACTTTCAAAACAAATCCCTGTCAAACATTCCCAATTCGACCACTAGAGGCGCTGCCATAGAATAAACAAAGTGTCCGGATTCTAAATGGACCAGACCATACCGCGTATATGAGGTCACACATGTTTGTCGTTCTAACACATGACATTTAGGTTAGAGAGCAAGTGGGTTTTTAGTTTTACGAACAGGTAAGGCATGTTTGTGAAGGAATGGACAACATCCACTTAAAAGCGTCACTGGTTTGACACCACAAGTTTGTAAGGGCATGCAGAAAGTGTTAAAGACAAAGTGCCAAGGGACATCTGAGGTCTAAAACCAAAACTTGGTATGTAAGTGTGACCAAATTATTGGGAAATGCTTAAAATAGCGTTTTTAGTGGTTATATTTTTCAAAATACCCACACCCCCGGAATACGATACTCAACCATGAGTGTACTAACATTTTCTTTCCTCTAGATGTCATCCTGGATCACCCCCTGAAAGCGACAGGAGCAACTTGTTTCCAAAACACAACATCACTGGACAGGTTTCCACTTGACGATCATGTGCCATGAGTTCCAGTTAGTTTTGGTGATTTTTTGTTTTGAGTTGCGCAATCGTTTTTCGGTTGCGTCCTGATGTAACTAAGCACTCGTTTTCCGCCTTGAAGTTTTAGCGATCACTTTGCAGATGAACACTCGGTATCTAGAACTTAAAACGCTTCTGGATATCGCCTATGCAGGTTTACGCCGTTATCAGGTTGAAATTCCAAATAACAATTAACCTCGCCGCCTTTAAAAGTCTCAATCCCGCCAATTAAGTAAGTGTAATTAGCGGTAGCTGATTAAATGAGATGCAGAAACAACATCCGATTACAACGTGAGGGGTCTCAAAAGAAGCACTCTTATTCACATTCATAAATTCGCAATTTTGCGAAGAACATCACCGCTATTGGGATAGGTTCCTACTGTGACTATGAATTCCTCCGTCCAAGAATCAACTGGATTTACTCCGACTTTTCTGAATTTTCAGTGTGAACTTGTTCTTCCAAACAACTTTCACCGTCAAGAAGAACCTCCGAATCCCTATACTTCTACCGACATGCCCGACGAAATTTCAGAACGCCCTATCCATCTAGATAATCTCCAGAATGTGTTTCAGTTAGTTGCTAGGATTACAGACCGAGCGGTTTCCAAGAAGGCGCACCATTACAATCTCCCACACCGAGAATGGACACTGCATGTAAGGGATTTGGTCCTCCGAAAAGATCATCTTTTGCTCAAAGCTGCCATGGGGTATGCCGCGAAGTTGGCACCCAAGTATTCCGGTTCGTATGTGATCCACAAAGTGGAATCCCCGGCAGTATTTACACTCAAACATCCGGCCAAGCGAACGAAGATCCCAAGGGTAAACGTTAAATATTTTATTTGTTACTCAGTTGTAAACGTTGATTAACAAGACAAAACGCAAACGGGTAAACGTCATGTTTAAACGCTATTGACTTGTAAAACTGACAGCAGACTTGTAAAACTGACAGCAGACCTGTAAAAATTTTACAAGTTAGTAATCTAGTAATTTCATTGGCCAGAATTAATGCGAAGTCTCTATTACATGGATCACATGATATTTTAGACATTTCTTCAAGATCAATTTAAGAACTAATTATTTACGTTTACAAATGAGTAACAAATAAAATATTGTACATTATACGCCAGGTAATAGTTTTTACTGGCTCTAGAAGATGACAGGCTCGCCTAACGGCTCGCCAGTCAACTTCTCCTATCGCCAGTAAAAACTCACTTACCTGGCTAATAATGTAAAATACTATAAAGTCGTATCGATAAGGTATCATCTTAAAAATAGACGCGCCCCTTAAAATGGTCTAGATACCGAGTGTTCATCTACAGAGTGAACACTAAAACTGGTATCTTCAAGACGGAAAACGAGTGCTTTGTTACATTGTGTTATTACAAATGTTAAACTTGAAGTTGGGAGCTTTAACGGACATAGCCACGTAGAACAATTTGCATCTGTAATTTATAATTTTAAACATGAAAGCTAGAATTTTAAAATTTGTGGTATGTGGACTGTATCTATATGGAATGGTTTTTCCAGGAAATTTGTCCGATAGGTATTCTCGCAGGATTAGGGCATCTGTCATAAATTAAAAAAATAAAGAATGATTAATATTTTTGTAATAACGATACTTTTTGGACCAAAAATAATTAGAGAACAAAATAATGAGATGTGATTCTAAACACCAATATAACATTTTTGTTTCGATCATTCATATCCTTCCAATCCTTCAATCTGACTCCAAAGAAAAAGTCCAAGGTCTTCATAAATTTTATAAAGTATAACCAATTATGTAAATGAGCATTTAGTTGAATCATCATTGGAAGTACATAATTCTAATAAACTGTACTCAGCAAAACTTTCTCTTATGGAACGAAAAAATTCAGCAATTATAAAAATGTGCAAGGGTTAAATAACTGGATGCCAAAAGGCCTCCGATTTTTGATATACTGCACGGTTAGTCAAATTAAATTAATTAAATTAAATCAGAAACCGAACCTGACCAAAACTTTTGCGTAAATGAATAATTGTTTACACTATAAGGATAATGGCCTCAGCGGCTAAAAAACAATACGATCAATGGGAAAACGAATTGCAAATCGACCTCATATAACCGAAGTGTTACCAAAAGAAAAAACACAGGGAATGCGGATTTAGAAGCGATCAATCTAAGACAATTAGTAATAATTATGTAAATGGCTGCAAGTAGGTTAGTGAGAGGTAATATTTTATGACATGCTGTTTTATTACATTAAGGAACTGTCGTACAAAACTCGCCGAGCTCAATTCAGGCCAAACAGCTTTTTTTTGTGCGCGGACGTAATTTAAACAATTATATCACATTTTGAAATGCAATTGCGACACGATTCATTCCGCAAAAGTCATCGTGCAATGGCAAGGTTAACTAATTTAGCGGTTGGAAAAACATAATTGAGTATAAGTCAGGAAATGAATATTTTACTATAATTGATGCTGTAATTAATCAAAGACAAACTAATGAAGAAAGTACTTTAAATAATTAATCAAGTCGGTACGTTGACATAAACGCTGAGAAAAAAGGGTATGATGTAAAATTAATTTTCCTCGAGGTTCAGTGGAGGCAAGCAAACATCGTCTAATCAAGATGGGAGAAAAAATAAAAGTTTAATTTAAATTTTTAAATTACAAACTGGTTTCTAAATTATAAATTTGTAATAAATTATCGAGAGCTCCGTTAAACGTTAACTAATTTATTACGCGATTATTAATCGATGACGCTAAGCGTCCATGAAAATTTGAGGTTAAGAATTTTAGATGGAAACCCTAAAAAATCGTTTCGGATTACATTTTACAACCTGTTACAATGGAATTTCACGCTATTTAGTTTCTATTGTTGACGAAAGCTCTCGACGTTTTTATTTACAATGCGGCATTAAAACTCAAAAAATTTCAAATCCGTAAGCCATTAACAACGCATTTTATAACCCCGGACGATACTAAAACGG